>NC_034196.2:32075682-32168182 GCF_002021735.2 Oncorhynchus kisutch
CTCCTCTAACCCAAAACACCAGCAGCCTGCCAGTCCACTACCAGGTGATCTCTCACAGCCAGCCAACAATAGCACTGCCAGATCACCTCACACACACCGTATCAAACACACACATACCCACCTACACACACACACCTGGCCAAGCAGCACGGGAGTAGGCACACACCACAAAATGCAGACACTTCATCTCATTCAAACTCAGTAAATCTCGGTCTGAACCTTCACACAGAACAAACCACAAATCACCAGACACAGGCAATTACACAGTGAGAACATCTACCTAGTATTCAATACTGTCCATTGGACTGACTACGTTCTGGTGTGGTAAGAGTCAAGGCTCTGTGTTGTCACTGTGTAGGTCTGCTCCACCAGAAAACTTTAATAGGTCAGTTATAATAACAGTCTTTAAATCAGTGAAATATAGCACAGCTTACATCCACAAAGCAGAGAGCGTTGATGTCTGGCTCTCATTCAGAGGTGCTACAGCAGCTGTGCTAGGACCTTAGGGTGGAGACTACACCTCACCTTGTAAAACAGAAGTATATGTTCAACCTTAATGGTTCATTATTTTCATACTATACCAGGGAGGACTAAACTGAAACATGATAAAACCTAGTAATCTCTACTAGGAGTAGGTGGGAATTTGTGAGTATTTATACTGAACAGTGTTGTAAGAATGTCACTGCTGCTCACTAGTGAATTTAAGAGTTCTGCAACCAGAGATGAATAATATGAACAAATAATGAACTAGAGAAAACTGGCATATGAATCATGAATGTTACGTGGTCCATGATAGACAGACCAAACCTCAGGAAACCAGGCTCTCAATAACAGAAAGGAAACATTGGTGGCATAGTGAAACAAACAGATACTCCACTCTTCTCTCTCTCTCTCTCTCTCTCTCTCTCTCTCTCTCTCTCTCTCTCACTCTCTCTCTCTCTCTCCCTCTCTCAATCTCTCTCTCTCTCTCTCTCTCACTCTCTCTCTCTCTCTCTCTCAATCTCTCTCTCTCTCTCTCTCTCTCTCAATCTCTCTCTCTCCTCTCTCTCTCTCTCTGCCCACCAGAAATCTGGCAACACTTCAGCACCTGGCCAGCTGGCTGGCCCACCCAGGATTCTACCACACAGGAAGAAGAGGGAGATAGAAAAGGAAGGGGAGGAGAGGGAGGGGAAGTGAGATAGAGGAGAAAGACAGAAAGTGGATATATGAGACAGGGACAGAGACAGGGACAGGGACAGGGACTAAGAGGGAGTGAGAGAGCGAGTCATTTCACACTAGATGAAAATAAATGAGGAGCGACCTTCTGAAAACACACTCCTCCTTCACCTATAACAGAAAACACATGTATTGGAATAAGCATATAGACACTCAGGTCTGGCCCTACCGGCTCAGAAACAATAAACAATACATTAATTCTCTCTATTCCCTTAACACTTGAACACACTATTTATCAAACACACACATGCTCTCTCTCAATTCAATTCAATTCAAGGGCTTTATTGGCATGGGAAACATGTGTTAACATTGCCAAAGCAAGTGAGGTAGATAATATATAAAGTGAAATAAACAATACAAATTAACAGTAGACATCACACATACAGAAGTTTCAAAACAATAAAGACATTACAAGGGTCATATTATATATATATATATACAGTGTTTTAACAAGTGTTCTCTCTCTCTCTCTGTCTCACTCTCCTCACACTCACACACACATATATGTATAAAAGCATGGGCTTTTAGTGGGCTCAGTAAGCCCATCTGGAAGAACAGGCTGTGTGTAAAGGTTTATTTCCCAGGGGAGTGTAACACACCAGGGTTAGATTTCACCTGTAGCCCAACATCAACACAAGGCCATACAGTCAACAACCAACCAGAGGGAGAGAAACGGAACTGAAAGGGGAAACAGAGTGAGGGGGAATTGAGAGAGTGGAGACAGAGAGGGGACACTGAGGGAGGGGAAACAGAGAAGGGGACACTAGGAGAGGGGAAACAGAGAGAGGGGAATCGGAGAGAGGGGAAACAGAGAAGGGACACTGAGGGAGGGGAAACAGAGAGGGGACACTGAGAGAGGGGAAACAGAGAAGGGGACACTAAGAGAGGGGAAACAGAGAGAGGGGAATCGGAGAGAGGGGAAACAGAGAGGGGACACTGAGGGAGGGGAAACAGAGAGGGGACACTAAGAGAGGGGAAACAGAGAGGGGACACTAAAAGAGGGGAAACAGAGGGAGGGGACACTGAGAGAGGGGAAACAGAGAGGGGACACAGAGAGAGTGGAAACAGAGAGAGGGGACACTGAGAGAGGGGAAACAGAGAGGGGACACAGAGAGAGGGGACACTGAGAGAGGGGAAACAGAGAGAGGGGAAACAGAGAGGGGACACAGAGAGGGGGGACACTGAGAGAGTGGAAACAGAGAGAGGGGACACAGAGAGAGGGGAAACGGAGAGAGGGGACACAGAGAGAGGGGAAACGGAGAGAGGGGAAACAGAGAGGGGAAATGGAGAGGGGAAACAGAGAGGGGACACAGAGAGGGGAAACGGAGAGGGGAAACAGAGAGGGGACACAGAGAGGGGAAACAGAGAGGGGAAATGGAGAGGGGACACAGAGAGGGGACACAGAGAGGGGAAACGGAGAGGGGAAACAGAGAGGGGAAATGGAGAGGGGAAACAGAGAGGGGACACAGAGAGGGGAAACAGAGAGGGGAAATGGAGAGGGGACACAGAGAGGGGACACAGAGAGGGGACACAGAGAGGGGAAACGGAGAGGGGAAACAGAGAGGGGACACAGAGAGAGGGAAAACAGAGAGGGGAAATGGAGAGGGGACACAGAGAGGGGACACGGAGAGAGGGAAAACAGAGAGGGGAAATGGAGAGGGGAAACAGAGAGGGGACACAGAGAGGGGGATGAACAGAAGGAGAAGGAGAAGGATGAACAGTACTTACATATAGAGGTACTTCTCCTCTGTTCAGCTCCATGTTCTGAGCATCTGATGAACCAATAAGAAAAGGGCCATGCATATTATTATATTATTTAAATCATAGACTTTAAACCAAACACTGCAAATAACCAATATGTAACCACAACCCTGCATCTGACTAATGACCCAGTGTAACCATCAAGACCCTGATCAGCATGTCATGTACTGTAGCCCAGAATGGGTCCAAACCTCTCTCTAAGTCTGATTCATTAATTGGGCAGTCAGAGCTTCAGAATCACAAGGCTCTACTCTACGTGCGAGACACAACCTAATCCTCTCATCATCCTGGTCTGTCAGAACATGAAGTCTTCTATGAAACACTGCTATCCTTTTGATATTATCCGATCTCCCCCTCCCTCCATTCCTCCCCCAATTTATATTTCTCTCTTTTTTCTCCATGGGAAATAGTGATCCAATCTGTCTGTCTGTGTCTAGAAAATGTTACCTTAAGCTGCCCAGAATGAGAGAATTGTTTGAAATGAAAAGGCTTTAGTGTACAGTCTGTCTGTGCACTGTATAGTATGTGTTGTGTACTGTATAGTCTGTCTGTGCACGGTATAGTCTGTCTGTGCACGGTATAGTATGCGCTGTGTACTGTATAGTCTGTCTGTGTACTGTATAGTCTGTCTGTTTACTGTATAGTATGTGCTGTGTACTGTATAGTCTGTCTGTGCACGGTATAGTATGTGCTGTGTACTGTATAGTCTGTCTATGCACGGTATAGTCTGTCTGTGCATGGTATAGTATGTGCTGTGTACTGTATAGTCTGTCTGTGCACGGTATAGTATGTGCTGTGTACTGTATAGTCTGTCTGTGTACTGTATAGTCTGTCTGTGCACTGTATAGTCTGTCTATGCACGGTATAGTCTGTCTGTGCACGGTATAGTATGTGCTGTGTACTGTATAGTCTGTCTGTGTACTGTATAGTCTGTCTGTGTACTGTATAGTCTGTCTGTGTACTGTATAGTATGTGCTGTGTACTGTATAGTCTGTCTGTGCACGGTATAGTATGTGCTGTGTACTGTATAGTCTGTCTGTGCACGGTATAGTATGTGCTGTGTACTGTATAGTCGGTCTGTGCACGGTATAGTATGTGCTGTGTACTGTATAGTATGTCTGTGCACGGTATAGTCTGTCTGTGCACGGTATAGTATGTGCTGTGTACTGTATAGTCTGTCTGTGCACGGTATAGTATGTGCTGTGTATTGTATAGTCTGTCTGTGTACTGTGTAGTCTGTCTGTGCACTGTATAGTCTGTCTGTGCACGGTATAGTCTGTCTGTGCACGGTATAGTATGTGCTGTGTACTGTATAGTCTGTCTGTGTACTGTATAGTCTGGCTGTGTACTGTATAGTCTGTCTGTGTACTGTATAGTATGTGCTGTATACTGTATAGTCTGTCTGTGCACGGTATAGTATGTGCTGTGTACTGTATAGTCTGTCTGTGCACGGTATAGTATGTGCTGTGTACTGTATAGTATGTGCTGTGTACTGTATAGTCTGTCTGTGCACGGTATAGTATGTGCTGTGTACTGTATAGTCTGTCTGTGCACGGTATAGTCTGTCTGTGCACGGTATAGTATGTGCTGTGTACTGTATAGTCTGTCTGTGCACGGTATAGTCTGTCTGTGCACGGTATAGTATGTGCTGTGTACTGTATAGTCTGTCTGTGCACGGCATAGTATGTGCTGTGTACTGTATAGTCTGTCTGTGCACGGTATAGTCTGTCTGTGCACGGCATAGTCTGTCTGTGCACGGTATAGTCTGTCTGTGTTTCTCTCTATTTGGTGGGAGGTTGCAGGAATGGAGGCCACTGTGCTGTAAGTGGAACTGTAGCCACATGCCTAAACCTGATCCGCTGTGACTTCACTCTCAGTGTGTGTGTGTTAATACTGCATGACTGCAGAGTGACAGAGAGATGGTGTCAGCACTATAGAGGCATCGCTCAGTCTAGACACAAGGGGATGATGAGGAGAAAGCAACCAAGAAACCTTTTTCCATTATTTACATTTTCCACATGTGTTCAATGCAGCCATTTGATCTCAATATCAAATCCTTTCTGGGTAACAATTAAGTACCTTACTGTGATTGTTTTCAATTGATTCTTAGCAAAGAACAATTTCTCCAGCAAGAATGTTGCTAGGACTGTCTGGGTGTGGTCTAAGTGGGGAGGAGAAAACTGAAAACTAGCTGTTATTGGAAGAGAGGTTCTTACTGGTCTCTTTCTTACTGGTCTATTAACTCATTTAATGCCTGGTGGAAAAAAACTCCATCCTACCAAAACAGGCTGAAAAGGCCTTATCATCATTTTCACAATTTCACAGTATTATTCCAACCTCAGAGTGTGGAAATATACTGAGTGTACAAAACATTAGGAACACCAGCTCTTTCCATGACATAGACTGACCGGGTGAATCCAGGTGAAAGCTATGATTCCTTATTGATGTCACTTGTTAAATCCACTTCAATTAGCGTAGATCAAAGGGAGGGTTAAAGAAGGATTTTTAAGCCTTGAGACAATTGAGACATGGATTGTGTATGTGTTCCATTCAGAGGGTGAATTGGAAAAACAGAATATTGGAGTGCCTTTGAACGGGGTATGGTAGTAGGTGCCAGGCGTACTGTTTTGAGTGTGTCAAAAACTTCAAAGCTGCTGGGTTTTTCACGCTCAACAGTTTCCCTTGTGTATCACGAATGGTCAAAGGACATCCAGCCAACTTGACACATCTGTGGGAAGCAATGGAGTCAAAATGGGCCAGCATCCCTGTGGAACGCTTTGGACACCTTGTAGAGTCCATGCCCTGAGGAACTGAGGCTGTTCTGAGGGCAAAAGGGGTCGTGCAACTCAATATTAGGAAGGTTTTCCTAATGTTTTGTACACAGTGTATGTAAAACACTGGACAATCTTGCTTTTTACTGCCGCAGTCCTTTAAAAAGAGCTGTCATTACACAATAAAAGGCTCTAAAACAACATCAAAACAACCCCATGTGATTCACCATAAGATTCTGACAGGTGATAAACTGAGTGGTGTGCTGGAGAGTTGTCACGGTGTTGTGTTGTCTCTCTTGTCATGATGTGTGTTTTGTCCTATATTTGTATTTTTATCCCAGCCCCCGTCCCCACGGGAGACCATTTGCCTTCTAGTAGGACGTCATTGTAAATAAGAATTTGTTCTTAACTGACTATCCTAGTTAAATAAAGGTAAATAAAATCAAATAAAAAAATGAATAGCACTGTCCTTTTCACTTACTATAGCTATTTTGTCAATAAAGAAAGTCCTGATGCCACAGGCTGGGGCATGATCCTCCTGATCCTGTAACAGGTACTACTATTATCTGGTATTGTCATTATCATGGAACTGTCATTATATTATCATGATCATGGTATCACCATTATGGTATTATCATTATCATGGTAGGATCATGATCATGGTATTGTTATTATCATCGTTTTATGATTAGAATGATATTTTTATTATCATGGTATTATCATTAGGGTATTATCATTATCATGGTATTGTCATTATCATGGCTGTGGGGTCAGATTTTTTAAAAAACTATGGATAGAAAAGTGAACTTCCATAATATGAGTGTAGGGTAACCTATTATTAGGGCTGGGAATTGCCAGGGACCTCATGATACGATATTATCACAATACTTAGGCGCCGATGCCATATGTATTATAATTCTATATGTAATGTGATTTTTGATGTATTATGATTCCATACTGCAACTTTATTGTGATTCGATGTTCCAAACATATTGCTCACTATATGTCTGCTGCAGAGGAACAAAAGAGATCCATGGAAAAACATGTTTTGGAAGTAAAAGTGCTGAAAACCTTCCGGCACACATAAAACATTTAAAAAGATGATGGAGAACAAACTATAGGATGAGAAATACCCAGGTTTTGGTACGACCAACTTGCACTAGCTAATAGATAACTTTAACTACCTAGCAAAAAAATATAGAGAGATATTTTTACAAATCGCTACTTGTCGGCTAAAATAATATTGCGATACTCTACTGTATAGATTTTTCCCCCATCCCTCCAGTTTATGTGTGTACTGTGTAGGGTGGCTATAGTAGTGTGTGTATCCTGGCCAGATGAGCCATGTGCTGCCATATAGGAGTCAAAGAGGGACTCCCTGCTTTATTTGCATGCCTATTTTCCTATTAGGCCTTAGACTTTGGGTTACACAACACACAGGATAGGTCCCAAACAGAAACACACTCCACTCTCCTTGAAAAAGACCTCCTAACACTGACCTCTCTACCTCTTCAGTGTGTCTGTGTGTAACAAACCAGACACTAGGACTGGCCCTGAGGAGACTAGCTAACGTGAACAATGAACAGCACACAGTAGAGTACAAAAACGTCAAAACCAGAAGGAACACTAGTTTTGACATCTGGTCATGTGCCAGAAATATTTTCAAATGTGAAGGTCCAGAGAGGTCAAGTGTGAACAAATTTGTTTCCTCTCACATGATATCACCCACATCAACCATACATCACCTGAACAGGTAAATCTTGATTTCACCATACTATTTGGTAATTAGAAAATGTACTAGCTCATTGTCTTTGGCACATTGGCCACTTAGGTGTGGTTGTAAGATTGTTCTCAGGAACACCCAGCTATATACTCAGTTACGCATTAGAGAATGATTAATGGCCCCTGAGAAAAGGATGCAAGGTGGAATGATGACAATGTAACACAGCTGTCAAGAGAAGCACAACAAAAGTCCTCAGTCTAGGAAATGAATAGCTTCTACCCCCAAGCCATAAGGCTGCTAAATAATGAGTTAAATAGTTAACAAAATAGCTACCCGGACGATCTGCATTGACTGTTTTTGCTCTAACCTTTACGCTGCTGCTACTGTTTCTTACCTGTCACTTTATTCCTAGTTATGTACATACAGTATCTGCCTCGTACCCCTGCACATGGACTCAGTACTGGTACCACATGTACACTGAACAAAAATATAAACGCAATATAAAGTGTCGGTCCCATGTTTCATGAGCTGAAATAAAAAATCATGTACATTTTCCATACACACAAAAAGCTTATTTCTCTCAAACGTTGTGCACTAATTTGTTTACATCCCTGATAGGGAGCATTTCTCTTTTGCCAAGATAACCCATTCACCTGACAGGTGTGGCATATCAAGAAGGTTATTAAACAGCATGATCATTACACAGGTGCACCTTGGGTTGGGAATAATAAAAGGCCACTCTAAAATGTGCAATTTTGTCACACAACTAAATGCCACAGATGTCTCAAGTTTTGAGGGAGAGTGCAATTGGCAGGAATGTCCACCAGAGTTGTTGCCAGAGAATGTAATGTTAATTTCTCCACCATAAGCTGCTTCCAACATCGTTTCAGAGAATTTGCCAGTACGTCCAACTGACCTCAAAACTGGTTACCAAGTGTAACCACGCCAGCCCAGGACCTCCACATCCGGCTTCTTCACCTGCGGGATCGTCTGAGGAGTTTTTCTGTCTGTAATAAAGCCCTTTTGTTGGGGACAACTCATTCTGATTGGCTGTGCCTGGCCCCCTAGTGGGTGGACCTATGCCCTCCAAGGCCCACCAATGGCTGCACTCCTGCCCAGTCATGTGAAATCCATAGATTAGGGCCTAATTTATTTATTTCAATTGACTGATTACCTTATATGTACTGTAACTAAGTAAAATCTTTGAAATTGTTGCATGTCGCGTTTATATTTTTGCTCAGTATATATAGCCAAGTTATCATTACTCGTGCATTTATTATTACTTGAATTATTAATTGTTTAACTTTTCTATTATTTCTCTATTTTCTTTCTCTCTGCATTGTTGGTCAGGGCCTGTAATGTAAGCATTTCACTTCATTTCATCTCCACCTGTTGTTTACGAAGCATGTGATGAATAAAATGTGATTTGATTCGATTTTTTAGACAGTATAACCTATTAAAACTACAGCTTAACTGTTTGTGTTCCTCATAAGTGCTCCATTAGCTCATGTTTTGCAACCTTTTATAAGATATCTGATATGGAAATATGATGCATTTTATGGTTGTGGAAACGTTATCTATTTTATGTTATTAAGGAGCAGGTTTCAATAGAATATGCTACCTATTTTCCCAACAGAACAACTATACAGATCAAACAATCATCTAACATTTCACTCTCATCATCATCCTCCTCCTCCCCCCATTCCCCTCCTCCTCCTCCCTCTCATCCTCCTTATTCCTTCCTCCCCTCATCATCCTCCTCCTCCCCCCATTCCCCTCCTCCTCCTCCCTCTCATCCTCCTTATTCCTTCCTCCCCTCATCATCCTCCTCCTCCCCCCATTCCCCTCCTCCTCCTCCCTCTCATCCTCCTTATTCCTTCCTCCCCTCATCATCCTCCTCCTCCCCCCATTCCCCTCCTCCTCCTCCCTCTCATCCTCCTTATTCCTTCCTCCCCTCATCATCCTCCTCCTCCCCCCATTCCCCTCCTCCTCCTCCCTCTCATCCTCCTTATTCCTTCCTCCCCTCATCATCCTCCTCCTCCCCCATTCCCCTCCTCCTCCTCCCTCTCATCCTCCTTATTCCTTCCTCCCCTCATCATCCTCCTCCCCCCCCCATTCCCCTCCTCCTCCTCCCTCTCATCCTCCTTATTCCTTCCTCCCCTCATCATCCTTCTCCCCTCCTCCTCCCCCTTGTCCATATCCTTCTTCTACACCTCCTTTCCCTATCTAAATAAAACAATCATTATCATCTATCACCCCTCCCTCTCCTCCTCCTCCTTCCTCTCCAGTGAACCAGAGAATGTGGAAAATAACCTTCTCACGCCAGGTCAGTCCAGGCCACCAACAGGATATCATTTCATACGAGGAAGTGAAACAGCTCTTAGATAATCAACAATACACACAATGCCTTATAAACACTTTCACTACACTCTCAAACATGGATCCTTATCCAGGCTAACGGAACCAATGACCTTCTCTAACAATACATTAGGAACTGACACATGTTTTTGTTATTGTATTGCATTCGTTACAAAGTGATGAACAAAAACCTGGTTGGACCTAAGTACCCAGAAAGAACAGCGCAGGATGTCAGTGGCAAATAACTGCAGAGGTATGGAAGAAACCTTGAGAGGAACTAGACTCTAGAGAGAGGGAGCCCAACCTCAGCAGTAGTCGACACTTTATTATACAGGCGTGATTATGTATTTATAAGGCATTGTATCATCAACATCATCCTTCTATAGACGCAGTCAGCTGAACTATGCCAATGTCCTATTGAAAGAGAAGTGCTTGAATTTTGAGTGGCATCAGAAAGCTATGCAGAAAGCAAGTAACGTTCGTTCAGCATCTTCATCTTGTACCTCTATCCTCTGCTCTGCTCAACAACTTTTAGACATGTTAGATAATAGTGACTTATTTTCAAGAATCCCTTTCAAGAATCCCTTCATCAATGTTGACAAAGAGACATCGCCTACGTGTAGGCTATGTTTCGATATTGTTTGGATATATTTTTTGCAAGAGTAGGTGTAAAGCGCTAGTGTTCTCGGATGTGACATTACCTGAGTCGTTCGCAATCTGCAGTTAGACCTTGCTTCCTGTGTGGAAAGTTGACCGACACTTTCCAATGTATTTTCTCCTAAAAGTCTGATGGTGTAGTCATTTCCCCAATAAGCAATGGTAAAAACAAAAAAACTGAGAAAAATAAGCGAATCTATTCTGTGAAGTCTTCCGTTCGGTAAGAAGAATGTAGTCAAACTTTATTTTTGGAGAAGTGGGTTTTCCAAAGCACGGCTGCCAGGCTTCGTTCAATCCGTCCTGTCCTCCACCCCGCGCCACGGTCCAGCCCCTCCTCTATCCGTGAAGAGGCAGGTCTCTCCTCGCCCGTTCACCGTCCACCGCGAGAGCCACAATAACACCGTCACGTGTCCACAGACCTGGATGAGATGGGAGAAATGACGCAACTTGATAGAACCCTTTTCATACACAGGTGAGGTTGTGATGAGTGGGAGTCTGTTTGCCATGTACATAGAATAGAATAGAATAGAATAGAATAGAATAGAATAGAATAGAATAGAATAGTAGAATAGTAGAATAGTATTGAATATAATAGGTTCCCTTATCACTGCCTTCTGAAGAGACAATAGTCTTTTGAAAATGTTAAAACTGTTCCCAAAAACGGTTGTTTTTGTTACAGTAGCCTATTGCATGGTAAAATGGTAGCCTAATTAATAAGTAATAACATAAGAATTAATCTGTATGGAACTGTTTATTTCCATGGGTAGCTGGATGAGTATGCAATCCAAAACACTAAATATGCATGGGTAGTGAATGTTGCACTTTCTATTGCTCTGCTTGGCTTTCCATAAGGTCCACTATAAGTGACCAGTCTTGGAGCCTCCAACCCCCAACCATACTGAAAACAGATATCTTGCTGTTCTCCACTAACTTGTTGCTGCACTCGTGTATACAAGGTCATACTCGTACTAGTGCCCATAGCAACAGGGGAGGAAATGAAAGGGAGACCAAATGGAGTGCCCGCCTTTCCTGCTATTTAGCCATTAACTAACATTGAGCAAATATCGAATGGAGAATATCTTTAGTTTAGGCTACAGCTCATAGGCAACAGCAACAGGAGCAGCAGTAAAACCATAAATGAACATCAGCCTATGAGTTTTCCTACAACGCATGGGGAAACAGCAGAGACAACTGCAGTTGCAGTTGTGCTTCTCTTATACCCAGCATCTGAAAAATGAACTTTTTAAATATTTTTGTTTAAAGACAAAACTACACTTTCATATGTTGTTAGTACAATCAGATTTGCCAACTCATTGTATGAGACACGTTCAATAGCAAAAAGTTTAGTTCAGTTACTCTCATGAACTCGATTCAAGTGCCGATATGTCAAATTGGTCTATACTGTCCCCCAGTGGTCATTAGATGACATCATAAACTAGGATCAAATGCCCTAGCTGCAGATATACCTCCATTTACCCAACACCGGTACAACCTTGAGTAAAGACCTTGGGTAAAAACTGAAATTTAGATCAGTTTAACTTCATCTTACATCCATTGACATGTTTTATTTTTTATTAAGGTTAAATAAAGACATGTTTATGTTATCCACATGTATTTGTCATACACTATTTAAAAAACACAGTTCTCTATTAGCCTGGGTCCCAGTTGGTTTCTGCATCAGCAAAATGTTGGTTTTGTTGACACATCCACAGTATATTGTGGTTGTGGCATCTTCCAGACACATGAGTGTGCACCAATAATCAGATTTAACGTCATTCTGTTACGCAGGGTGGAGTAGGTGAACCCAAGTGCAGACTCAGACGAGGAGACAGTGATGAGGTATTTATTGAAAATCAAATCAAATCAAATTGTATTTGTCACATACACATGGTTAGCAGATGTTAATGCGAGTGTAGCGAAATGCTTGTGCTTCTAGTTCCGACAATGCAGTAATAACCAACAAGTAATCTAACTAACAATTCCAAAACTACTGTCTTATACACAGTGTAAGGGGATAAAGAATATGTACATAAGGATATATTAATGAGTGATGGTACAGAGCAGCATAGGCAAGATACAGTAGATGGTATCGAGTACAGTATATACATATGAGATGAGTATGTAAACAAAGTGGCATAGTTAAAGTGGCTAGTGATACATGTATTACATAAGGATGCAGTCGATGATATAGAGTACAGTATATACGTATGCATATGAGATGAATAATGTAGGGTAAGTAACATTATATAAGGTAGCATTGTTTAAAGTGGCTCGTGATATATTTACATCATTTCCCATCAATTCCCATTATTAAAGTGGCTGGAGTTGAGTCAGTGTCAGTGTCAGTGTGTTGGCAGCAGCCACTCAATGTTAGTGGTGGCTGTTTAACAGTCTGATGGCCTTGAGATAGAAGCTGTTTTTCAGTCTCTCGGTCCCAGCTTTGATGCACCTGTACAGACTTCGCCTTCTGGATGATAGCGGGGTGAACAGGCAGTGGCTCGGGTGGTTGATGTCCTTGATGATCTTTATGGCCTTCCTGTAACATCGGGTGGTGTAGGTGTCCTGGAGGGCAGGTAGTTTGCCCCCGGTGATGCGTTGTGCAGACCTCACTACCCTCTGGAGAGCCTTACACTTTTGGATGGAGAGCCCCCCCCCCCCCCCCCCCCCCCATCCAAAAGTGATGGAGGGGGGGGGGGGGGGGGGGCAGGCCAGGGGATGCTCAGGCGTGTAGCAGGGAACCAGGAACTGAGGCTGGTGCAAAGGAAGCAGGGGCAGGGTAAGCAGGTCCGAGGCGGAATCCAAGGAAGCATTAGAGCGGAGGTCCAGGGCAGAGAAGCAGGACTTACGAGACAATGGGACTGGCGACAGGGACCGGAGTCAGAGCGAACTAAACTGTGGTGGAGTGAAAAGCAGGATCAGGTTAGGGAAACCAGGCACCACAAGATAATAAGCTCTATGCAGGCACAACTAGCTTGCCCTGCAGACTGACTGAGCAGAGGCTATAATCTGACAGCATAGAAGTGGCAGGGCTGAGTATTTGTAGAGGTCTTGATTATGAAACAGGTTGCAGCTGGTGGGGATCTGCTCTGACTCCAGCACACCTGTCTCCCCAGATACACCCACACAGAGGGAGAGAGCACTGGGGGTGTGGCAGCAGGTTAGGGAGACACAGGATGAGAAGTAGAGGGCGTGGCAGGGACAGATGTAACACATTCAGTCTGGTAGAGGGTTGCGGTTAACTCTGCATCATTCAGTCTGGTAGAGGTGTGCGGTTAACTCGGCATCCTTCTTTCAATAGCTAAGCGGCAGGTAGCCTAGTGGTTAAGAGTGTTGGGCCAGTAACCCAAAAGGTTGTTGGTTTGAATCCCAGAGCCGACTAGGTGAAAAATGTGTCACTGTGCCCTTGATCAAGGCACTTAACCCAAATTGCTCTAGATAAGCGTGTCTGCTAAATGACTCAAATGTTAGCTGAGTTAACATGCAAGTCAGTAGGCTATTCTGTAGATGGTGTGAGGTGTATGAGTTATGATCACAGCAGGAGGGCAGACTTATCGTGTGACTGTCCATCGCATGCTGGGGAAATAAGGTGACTCGGGCTTGAGTTGCGTGTGATAAGTGACATAGATTTTGGAGCGAGGTGATTTGCTCCATGCTATTGACCTGGAAGCTTTTTATCCTGCTGACCCCCTGGTGTCCCATACTGCGCCAGTGGCAGGCCACAACCCCTGATCTCCCTCATTAGAGATTCTGGGGGGATTTGATTTGATTTGATTTGAAAACAAACAGACAACTAAACAACAGTACAAAAGAGGATCCGGTGATGGTGCAATTGGTTCATTAACTTAATTGAAACAGTGTAAAAGCTATCCCTATCTCTCTTGGGATGCTGTACATTTTTATTCATAGAAGGCTGGAAAAGAAACCATTTCTCTCATTCTCAACTTTTTGTGTTCAGACTTATTTTAGACCTACAAGGCTTTTCTCATTGATCAGACAGCATGTTATAAGTGTATGGAATATATTGTGTATGAAATAGTTGACTTCTGACCTAAAGTTCATGTTTTTCATTCATGTAGGGGTAATCAGTTTTCAAGTAGTGGTAATCTCTACTTTAGACATGCACAATATGCCTTGGATGAACAGTGTTTTTCACTTTAAAATGAGGTGTGAGGCCTCAAGTGAAACTACAGTGATACATCATTGTGAGTGCATTGTTATAATATTTGCTTTATTTGTGTGTAAGCATGCAGAAAGAGAAAATATGCACAAACAGCAAACAGGTTAGAGGTTACTTAATGTATGTCAATAGTGGAGATTATGGGCCTAATGAAATGCATAAATACTCCAGGGGCCTGAAAACCGTTTTCATCCAGCACAGCAGCAAAGCCTAATCATGTAGTCAGGAAATCTCCACTTTGCAGCAGCTTTGCAGACCTAAAAATAAACAATGAAAGCAAGGCCACATAAGAAATAGAAGTCAACCAACACTCAATAGAAGGTGAAACGGATCTATTAAATCTACCATGGCTTACTTTCCTAGAGAGGCATCTTCTGGTTAAGAGGAAATGATGTAGCCTAATGAATGTGTCATTGACTATTTAATATGTCTTATGATTTGCATACAGTTAGTTTCAGGAAGGCGTAATACCAGTAACACCCAGACATTGTTGTGACAAAACACCTGACTGTGACAAAACACCTGACTGTGACAAAACACCTGACTAGAATGGGTTGTTAACAAACTATTCAGTGACCACATCTCAATGGTCAATTAAAATACAAACTATTCACCATGACCATACAAAACAATCTGTATTACTCAGACATAAACAACCCAGAGAAAGAAAGCTGTGATATGATATATGTTGATAGTTGCTTGATTTAGCTGTTGATCCTTTGTATCAAATCAGATTTCCACAGACAGAGAAATCCAATAATAATTATTGTCTATAGGCCTATTGATCCCTGACCAAAACTAATAACCATGTCCTGCAAAAATGTTATTCAATTATTCATACATTTTATGAGCTAAGTGAGCTGCATTGTAAGTGCCCTAGCCATATCAAGTCAAGCGTTATTTGTCACATGCACCGAATACAACAAGTGCAGACCTTACAGTGAAATACAGGCCCTTAACCAACAGTGCAGTTCAAGAAGAGTTAAGAAGATATTTACCAAATAAACTAAAGTAAAAAATAATAAAAATTAACACAATAAAATAACAATAACGAGGATTTATACAGGGCTACCGGTACCGAGTCAATGTGCGGGGTACAGATTAGTTGAGGTAATTTTTATATGTAGGTAGGGGTGAAGTGACTATGCATAGATAATAAACAGCGAGTAGCAGCAGAGTACAAAACAAATGGAGGGGGGGGGGGGGGGGGGGTCAATGTAAATAGAAATAGTCCGGTGGCCATTTAGTAAATTGTTCAGCAAAGTTGTTCGGAAAGTATTCTGACCCCTTGACTTTTTCCACAATTTGCTTACATTACAGCCTTACTTAAGAATGTATTACTTTTTTTGCTACATCAATCTACACATAATATCCCATAATGACAAAGTGAAAAGAGGTTTTTATATATTTTTGCAAATGTATTAAAAACTGAAATATCACATTTACATAAGTATTCAGACCCTTTGCTATGAGACTCTAAATTGAGCTCAGGTGCATCCTGTTTCCATTGATCATCCTTGAGATGTTTCTACAACTTGATTAAAGTCCACCTGTGGTAAATTCTATTGATTGGACATGATTTGGAAAGGCACACACCTATCTATATAAGGTCCCACAGTTGACAGTGTAAGTCAGAGCCAAAACCAAGCCATAAGGTCGAAGGAATTGTCCGTATAGCTCTAAGACCGGATTGTGTTGAGGCACAGATCTGGGGAAGGGACCCAACAAATGTGTGCAGCATTGAAGGTCCCAAAGAACAGTGGCCTCCATCATTCTTACATGGAAGAAGTTTGGAACCACCAAGACTCTTCCTAGAGCTGGCCATCTGGCCATACTGAGCAATCAGGTGAGAAGGGCCTTGGTCAGGGAGGTGACCAAGAACCTGATGGTCACACTGATAAAACTCTAGAGTTGCTCTGTGGAGATGGGAGAACCTTCCAGAAGAACAACCATCTCTGCAGCACTCCACCAATCAGGCTTTTATGGTGGAGTGGCCAGATGGTAGTGGCCAGATGGCAACCACTCCTCAGTAAAAGGCACATGACAGCCTACTCTGAGTTTGCCAAAAGGCACCTAAAGACTCTCAGACCATGAGAAACACGATAATCTTGTCTGATTAAACCTAGATTTAACTCTTTGGCCTGAATGTCAAGCGTCATGTCTGGAGGAAACCTGGCACCATCCCTACGGTGAAGCATGGTGGTGGCAGCACAACCTGCTTTAGAGCGTTCAGGACCTCAGACTGAGACGAAGGTTCACCTTCCAACAGGACAAAGACCCTAAACACACAGCCAAGACAACATAGGTGTGGCTTCGGGACAAGTCTTAATGTCCTTGAGTGACCCTCCCAGAGCCTGGACTTGAACACTGATCGAACATCTCTGGAGAGACCTGAAAATAGCTGTGCATCCAGCCTGACAGGGCTTGAGAGGATCTGCAGAAGGAATGTGAGAAACTTTCCAAATACAGGTATGCCAAGCTTGTAGCGTCATACCCAAGAAGACTCAAGGCTGTAATCGCTGCCAAATGCATAGTAAATACTAGCGGTTGGAATAGAGAGATGTGCCCCAAATTCCCTGATCTGGACAGGGGTCTGGCTGTAAAAACACCTGGACAAAAATGAACAGTGGTTAATTTAAGCATACACTCTAAGGCAGGACTTGACAGATTAGAGCAAAATATTTGTCATATCCCCCTAAATCAGATGATTTTGACCAGTGAAGGGGAACCTCTGACCGCCTCAAACAAATGCGTAATTCCAGATTATTCAAGCAGAAATTACACACTTCAAATGGCGAGATGAACAGATTTTGCAGCACAAAGGAAACACTTAAAATAGCAAGCTAGGTCAATGCATGTTTTTAATTTGATCTGAATGGTACCATATTCATGCATACATACTGTACCTTTCCCACTCCATTTTAGAATGAAATTAGCAACATAACATTTAACAAATCAAAGATTAAATAAACACCTACCACACTTCTGCCTGGTTCTATTTTCCTTGATACATTTAATAATGAAACATTTCATTTGATACATGTAGGTCAAGGAAAATATGTCATTAGTGTTCTAAAGAACCTGTGGACTTGGAAAAATAACTTTGCATCAACCAACTTTTAGCATTTGACCAAACTGTGATCTCTAGTCTCACAGCAGTGTAACCGGTGTGAGTGTAGCCCAATCTATTATTCAACATTTTGTATTAAAAGGGATTAAACAAACACTGCAAAATGTCATGGTAACTTTAATTCAACATGATTCGGGTTTTTGGCACTGACACAGGTAAAAACACAGGTCCCCAAGGCCTCAACGATTTTGATGCATAGGCCTACATGGGGCCTTTTGGAAATATCAATATTCTACCCACATTTTTAGTCCGTAGCCTGTATCTAATTTAGAGGTGTAGTTATTTTAGTGTAATTCATTTAACCAATTCATCCATTAATTTAAGTTAAAATACAAAAATCTACTAGAATAAATAATTGTTTTCTGAATAGCATCGTTCACCCATACCTTTACAATTAAATCTGTCACATGTGGAGAAAAAAACATTGATCTGAAGAAACTGCTCATGCGCGAGAAACATCAAAACAAGCACAAAGCCAGCTGTCAAATCGTTGCAACACCGGCGAACATTACACAATGTGTTACTAGGTAAGATATCATTATGTATTATTGTGACTCACCTTACTACGGTTTCATTTGTGCTTGTAATCAGTACGTTAGTTTGCTTGTAAGGGATTCTGCTGGGTCTGTTAGCTAGCTAACCATGCTAGCTAGCTAACACTAAGCCAGAAAGACAGAAATACTTCAGACTTGGTTAGCTAGTTAGCTCTCGTTCACCCAAGAGGGCATATCTTGGGCTAGTTAACAATAACGTTAGCTAGACAGTTGGGTTTCGTAAGTCGAACAGAATTTGGTTGAAGGTCCAAGAATTAGCTAGCTAGCTCTTTTAAAACTAGCAAGTTGCATAGACAATGCTAGTCTCAACTGATGCGGAATACAAGCTTTCGAACTTGTTTGTGCACGCATGTTGTTATTTAGGAATGATCATTGTCTGTTAACTTACAACCCCACTCTCCTGTTGGATTTATGCATAACATCACTAACGTTACCCATTTTTATTTAATTTACATTTTTGACACTTCGACAGTAGTAATTCATGATTGTAGTATTAAATGTTCTTTTTTTTACAAAAGAGATCAGCTTTACATGCTTAAATTGATGACATAGGCACACACTAACTTGAATTAACGTTACAACATTCTGATATTGCTTTTGTATCCATTCAAGGCTTTTAGAGGCATCTTCTATTGGAGACCGGATGTGGTGATCAAAGCGTTTATTTACCAGATAGATCACATCCACCCAGCGCAGAGTTGACCCTCTGACTCACTGTGTCACTGCCTCGGTCATGGACACAGGTTCAGTAGCAGGTAGGACCAGTTCGGTCTCTGAAGAGATGGAGGGGATATGTGTGATGCCAGATATGAGCAACATCAAGTCGGAACACCCGGGTGGGAGTGTGGACGAGACAGGTGCACAGAACGTGGCCATGGGGATCAAGTTCATCCTGCCCAACCGCTTTGATATGAACGTGTGCTCAAGGTTCGTCAAGTCGCTCAACGAGGAGGACAGCAAAAACATCCAGGACCAGGTCAATTCCGACTTGGAGGTGGCGTCTGTTTTATTTAAAGGTACCAACTGACTACCAAGTGTTGATGCACTATTTATTTGTATTACAATGTGATTTCCATATTTGACCCCAGAAAATCAGAGGAGATATTTTGCTCCTCAATTGAGCTGAGCTGTTGATGCTATATCTCTTGCCTCTTTCAGCCGAGTGTAATATTCAGACATCGCCCTCACCAGGGATACAAGTGCGTCATGTTTACACCCCATCCACCACCAAACACTTCTCCCCCATCAAACAGTCAACAACACTCACCAACAAGCACCGTGGAAATGAGGTGTCCTCCACTCCTCTTCTGGTCCACTGTAAGTACCTGAGCTCATCCTAAACTAAAAAGTTTGTCACATGTCACTTACCCTCTTAAACATAGACTACAACCTAAAATGTACTTGACTCTAACATTGAATTATGGCTGCTTGACCTCTGACATGTGACTTGTGCTTTCTTTCCAGCCCTGTCCATTCACCAGCTGGCAGCACAGGGAGAAATGGTGTTCTTGGCCAGCAGGATTGAACAAGGTGGCTATGTCCCTCAGGGTGGAGTTGTATTTATATCTGTTTGTTAATGGTATATTGATGTTGGGCTCGTTACAACCATGAACAGTCACATAATTAACAGTTGGTAAGATAAGAATAACATTTACTCAAATGTCTATAAAGGGCTTCACAGGTTGACTAGAAATATGTGAAACATGTTACTGACCGCTTTGATGTTTGTATCGCTGTAGAGACAGTGATTAACCTGCAGGATGAGGAAGGCTTCACCCCCCTGATGTGGGCTGCAGCACACGGACAGATAGCTGTCGTAGAGTTCCTGCTCCAGAACGTAAGAACAACAACATGTTGAGACATGCACTATACACTACCGTTCAAAGGTTTGGGGTCACTTAGAATGGCCTTGTTTTTAAAAGAAAAGCACTTTTTTTTCTTTCCATTAAAATAAGATAAAATTTATCAGAAATACAGTGTAGACATTGTTAATGTTGTAAATGACTATTGTAGCTGGAAATTGCTTTTTTTAATGGAATTTCTACATCTGTGTACAGAGGCCCATTATCAGCAATCATGACTCCTGTGTTCCAATGGCATGTTGTGTTAACTAATCAAATGTTATAATTTTAAAAGGCTAATTGATCATTAGAAAACCAAAGAGGACAAGTACATTCGTGTCTAGTTTGAGAAACGGACGCCTCACAAGTCCTCAACTGGCAGCTTCATTAAATTGTACCCGCAAAACACCAGTCTCAACGTCAACAGTGAAGAGGCGACTCCTGGATGCTGGCCTTCTAGGCAGAGTTGCAAAGAACAGCTCTAGTTCACCCAAGAGCGGGCCTATCTTGGGCTAGCTAACAATAACGTTAGCTAGACAGTTGAGTTTCGTCTTTATTATTTCCTTAGACGTATTAGCTAACTATCAGTAATCGTAAGTCCGACAGGGATGCTGTGAAATAGCCCAATCTGACTGGCCAATAAAAAGAAAAGATTAAGATGGGCAAAAGAACAAACACTGGACAGAGGAACTCTGCCTAGAAAGCCAGCATCCCGGAGTCGCCTCTTCACAGACGTTGAGACTGGTGTTTTGCGGGTACTATTTAATGAAGCTACTCCCTTCACAGAAAAGCGCAAATTGGCCCTAACCAGAATAGAAAGAGGAGTGGGAGGCTCTGGTGCACAACTGAGACAAGAGAACAAGTACATTAGGGTCTAGTTTGAGAAACGAATGCCTCACAAGTCCTCAACTGGCAGCTTCAGTAAATGGAACCCGCGAAACACCAGTCTCTGTTTCTGGACATTTTGAGCCTGTAATCGAACCCACAAATGCTGATGCTCCAGGTACTCGACTAGTCTAAAGGAGAGTTTTATTGATTCTTCAATCAGAAACAACCATTTTCAGCTGTGCTAACATAATTGCAAAAGGGTTTTCTAATGATCAATTAGCCTTTTTTAAATGATAAACATGGATTAGCTAACACAACATGCCATTGGAACACAGGAGTGATGGTTGCTGATAACGGGCCTCTGTACGCCTATGTAGATATTCCATGAAGATATCTGCCCTTTCCAGCTGCAATTGTCATTTACAACATTAACAATATCTACACTGTATTTCTGATCAATTTGATGTTATTTTAATGGACAAAAAATGTGCTTTTCTTTAAAAAACAAGGACATTTCTAAGTGACCTCCAACTTTTGAAGTGGTGTATATACAAAAGTATGTGGACACCCCTTCAAATGAGTGGATTTGGCTATTTCAGCCACACCCGTTGCTGACAGGTGTATAAAATGGAGCACACAGCCATGCAATCTCAATTGACAACATTGGCAGTAGAATTACCTTACTGAACAGCTCAGTGACTTTCAACGTGGCAATGCCATAGGATGCCACCTTTACAATAAGTCAGTTCGTAAACTGTCAGCCCTGCTAGATCTGCCCTGGTCAACTAAGTGCTGTTATTGTGAAGTGGAAAGTCTAGGAGTAACAACTGATCAGCCGCAAAGTGGTAGACCACACAAGCTCAGAGTGGGACCGCCTAGTGCTGAAGCACATAAAAATTGTCTATCATCGTTTGCAACACTCACTACCGAGTTCCAAACTGCCTCTGGAAGCAATGTCAGCACAATAACTGTTCGTCGGGAGCTTCATGAAATGGGTTTCCATGGCTGAGCAGCCACACAAGCCTAAGATCACCATGCACAATGGCAAGTATCGGATGGAGTGGTGTAAAGCTTGCCACCATTGGACTCTGGCGCAGTCCGATGGACGAATCTTGGTTTGGCGAATACCAGGAGAATGCTACTTGCCTGAATGCATAGTGCCAACTGTAAAGTTTGGTGGAGAAGGACTAATGGTTTGTGGCTGTTTTTCATGGTTTGGGCTAGGCCCCTTAGTTCCAGTGAAGGGAAATTGTAACGCTACAGCATACAATGACATTCTAGACGATTCTGTGCTTCCAACTTTGTGGCAACAGTTTGGGAAGGCCCTTTCCTGTTTCAGCATGACAATCCCCCAGTATCAAAAGCGAGGTCCATACAGAAATAGTTTGTCAAGATTGGTGTGGAAGAACTTGACTGGCCTGCACAGAGTCATAACCTCAACCCCATCAAACACCTTTGGGATCGATTGGAACGTTGACCTCGAGCCAGACCTAGTACCCCAACATCAGTGCCTGACCTCACTAATGCTTGTGTTGAATGGAAGCAAGTCTCTGCTGCAATGTTCCAACATCTAGTGGAAAGCCTTCCCAGAAGATTGGAGGCTGTTATAGCTGCGAAGAGGGGACCAACTCCATATTAATGCCTACGATTTTGGAATGAAATGTTGGGCAAGCAGGTGTCCACATACTTTTGGTGATGTAGTGTAACAACCCAGCAAATGACTATTTCAGAGATATGCAGCATACAGTCAGATACTGTTACCTAAAATGTACATAAGACAGGAAAACACCACAAATAACATTAATATGTATTGTTGAATCCGTTTAGCCCAGATGCTTTTCTCACCAATGGTCTCTTCCATGTCCTCTTCCTTTAGGGAGCGGACCCCAACCTGTTGGCTAAAGGCAGAGAGAGTGCTCTGTCTCTGGCCTGCAGCAAGGGATACACAGACATTGTGAAGATGCTCATCGACTGTGGCGTGGATGTCAATGAATATGACTGGGTAGGAATGTTTCAACTGTATTAATCTGTATTTCATCTGTATTCTTGTGTGTGGCTTAATTTTAATGTACAGTATGTCAAACCAATCATAGAGCAACATTTGTTCCTGTTGAAGATTTCACTCTTACGGTTTCAGAACGGAGGGGTTCCCGTTCTCTACGCTGTCCATGGAAACCATTTGCGTTGTGTGGAAATTCTCCTAGGTAAGAACTGCCTGACTGAGGGGCAGGAGCATGTACAGTAAGAAATGAAGCCCTGACTGACCTTCCATTCAGCAGACTTACTGTACTAACCAGCCGCATTGGTTTCAACTGTCACTTTCTAGATGAATGATGGTTCTATGACTTGTATTAACTGAGACAATGTGTTGTGTTAAAAGCTTGGTCTGCACTGATTTTGATGAGATATGTTGCTTATATTTAGGCTGTGTTGATCCAGGCAGGTCTGTAATCTGACATCTTCCATCCTTTCCTGTCACAGAAAGTGGCGCCGACCCCACCATTGAGTCTGACTCTGGCTTCAACGCTATGGATATGGCTGTGGCAATGGGCCATAGGAATGGTATACAAATATGCATCTCATACAGATCATATCTAGGCTATATACTTCTCATCATGAAGAACAAGTTCAAATATCATGACTAAAGAGGTCTTGTAGTCTAGCCATACATACATACATAAAGTGGAAATATAGCATTTATTTATTTGTGTTATGCCCGGTCTACTTTCATGAAGATATTGTGCAGCGAGATTACTATCTTGGAATATGTTTAAAGAAATACAAGGGTATTTGGTGAGTTCCTTCTAGTCCGTGTATAACAGTAATCCCTGCCCTGCCCTCCCCCCCACATCCCCTCTTCCACAATCAGATTTCTGTGTTTTGATACAATTATGCAAATGAGGCCATCTTAACAGGATCTCCTCTGATTCTAACAGTCTGGTCAACTGGTTCCACTAGGATCAGAAGTAAACTTCTTTTTTATAGTGCTGTGTATGCCAAGGATAAACATGTCATCTGTTATGGTATCAGATCCCACTTTACAAACCATGCTCAAAATAAGCCCAGTAGCTGTTGGATGTTTGTCCTATGGTATGAACAGAGATTTAACGTTTAAAATGCTGGTATTTTGGTGCTGTAATTCAATATTTTCTCAGTTTGAGGATAGCTTTAACTAACTAGCATTCCTATTTACATTTAATGAACCCTACCAGATACTTGCCTTTTTTGTTTGCTCAATACTCACCAAACTTGACATTTGCTTTTAATTTTTTCTAACTTCTAAAACCTCAATTTTTGCACAATATCTCTGTGCAGTAGTAGGCTATGGCTGAAACATGTCTCTCTTCTCTGACCAGTTCAACAGGTGATGGAGGCCCACCTACTGAAGCTGCTGATGGGGATCAGAGAGTAACCCTTTAACCTGGGGCACAAGAGGAGGGACTGCCTGTGAATGGAAATACAGTGGACACCATAAAGAAAAAATAATTAAGGCTGAGGATGATTGTGGATCATGTTGAGACTTCTGTTA
Organism: Oncorhynchus kisutch; assembly: GCF_002021735.2. Lineage (NCBI taxonomy): Eukaryota > Metazoa > Chordata > Actinopteri > Salmoniformes > Salmonidae > Oncorhynchus > Oncorhynchus kisutch. The sequence continues at coordinate 32,100,227 of NC_034196.2, forward strand.
GGGTGAAGCACAGGTGTGAATGGTTTTGATGAAGCATGTGAGTATTTATGGAGACATGCAACTCAAATGTGTCAGTTTCAGGCCACCGTTCTGGTTAGATGCCCTTTTCTTTGAGTTTAGTTTATGATGTAAATAAGTTTTGAGCCAAATGCTAATGTAAAAGTAGTGCTTAAACCCGAACGTCTGCTCTAATCATGCATTGATATCAATGGAAGATTTTTGTTAAAGTGCACAATTTTCATTTGAGAATTTTGCTCCTCAAGTAACGGGTAAACACTGTAAAGTTGGGATGAAATTAAGTAGGTCAAATGGATTGCTTTGGGAAAAATGTGTGGATGCTTCTGTAGGTAAAATGTTTTAATTTGTTTTTGTTTATGACTGACTTACATTGGAGCAAATTAGTTGTTTTCATGGAAAAAAGAAACCGCACACTGCTCTTGATAGTATCACTGATATTTAATAAGCTTACGTATCGGCCTCACGGCCCTCGTCAGAGCTTTTGTTATTTTAAATTAGCACCCTTATGTAGACCTAGCCCCACCCACATCCGTTCCTCACATCGAAATGGGTTGGAGGCAAAGGAAAAACAAATAAATACTACCAAATATAACAATGTGCATTTCATAAATATTACATCTTAAACACGTCTGTAAAACCACAATGAGGACATAGCAAGTTTTCATTAATCATTGGGTACATCGTAGGATCGAATCCTCTGCAATCAAAATGGTAAAAAAGAAACAGCTTAAACAAGAGCACTTTCTCAAGCAAAAATGTTGCTTGGACTGTCTGGGAGTAATCTAAGTGGGGAGGGGGAAACTAGACGTTATTGGCAGAGAGGTTTGGAACTACTTATTCCATTAATGGATTTACTGCCTGGTCATGTCATAGGCAGGCAAAAACTCCATCCCACCAAAACAGGCTGAAATTTCAGGTAGTCTTTTCAAACAACTCTTACACTACAATTGCATAATTTTCACAGTATTATTCTGACCTCAATGTGGAAAGCTATATTAAACACAGGAAAATAGTAATGCATCATAGCTACAATAAAGACTACAGTAAGATGGGCAGAAACTGGTTCTCCGATCAAATCCTTGATACCACTTGGCTACCTAAGCTCATGCGCAGAAACACATTTGGGTTGTGCCTCGCGCAAGTGCATGTCGTCAAGTCAAAGGCACTCAAATAAAATTGTATTGGTCACATGCACATAATACTTGTGTTCATAGCTCCAGTGCAGTAGTATCTAACAAAACAAAGTTGCTTTGGAGCTAGAAGCAGAGCTGCCATGTCTGTCGTCATCTTGTTTTTTACGAAAATGAAAACATGTCAGTTTGTCACTTTTTTTAAATGTATTATTATTTATTATTTAACTAGGCAAGTCAGTTAAGAACAAATTCTTATTTTCAATGACGGCCAAGGAACAGTAGGTTAACTGCCTGTTCAGGGGCAGAACGACAGATTTGTACCTTGTCAGCTCAGGGGTTTGAATTTGCAACCTTCCAGTTACTAGTCCAACGCTCTAACCACTAGGCTACCCTGCAGTCTTTGGATATTGCATAGCTGTGTGCTCAAGTTTATATACCTGTTAGTAACAGGTATGGCTAAAATACCCAAATCCACTCATTTGAAGGTGTGTCCACATCATTGTGTCATACTTACCAGCATTAGTCAAGATAGCAGTCACGGTCAACGCTACCCCATGTCAGCTCAAGCATAAATTACCTTTAAAACTTCAGTGTCGTCTGTCCAGTGTGCTGCTCTATAGCATGCTTTACATCAAATCGTGGCTTTAGGGTGCAACTAAAAAAGTTAACAGGCAGATGTATGTTCATCTAAAATATACAACTGATAAGAATCACCTTTGTCCCCTTATTTCAAGTAATCAGATAAAACAACACAATTCTCTTAGTTGACAATAGCAAAATGTTTATTCCAGATATTATGGTTTCAGCCAGACTGCAAAGAAATAAGGTTCAGTAACATGGAGGAAACTGCTGAAGAGACCTCGAACCCCAGAGAGACAACATACAGTAACGTACATACAATCTCTCACTGACTCTCAAGCTGGACACGGCCAGCAGTGCACAAAATAGCATTTGGAGAATCGGGTGGCAAGAAAGAAAAATAACGCCCTGTGCCCACCCCACGGCCTAGTCAAGTCCTGTTGAGACTCTCCTGAAGGTCTGTTGTTTCCTTTAGTTTGCCTCATCCTTGGAAGCCTCGTCAAAATTCTCCACCAGATCTGAAACAACAAGCCAACTTGTCAGCCAGGGAAAGAAACAAGCAGTACTCTTTCCAAACATACATGCCTCCATCAGTCTTTCCAACTGGTCTCAGTCCACTTAAGAAAAAATGTGTGTTTTACCTAAAACATGACCCCAGGATTAATTTCTACCCCCCCATGAACCTGATAAATCTGTCGGGTCCATATTTGGCCCAGTGGGGTCGAGGGTTATAATCGAAACAATTCTAAAAGGTCTGAATATAATTTAAAGTGGGAAACTAAACTCCGTTAATGACATGATGGCATAGACCGTTAACCCCGTGTCACCGGGCTTCAACTGCTCCTCACTCTGAATTAGAGTAATTTTTTGTTACATTTGTGAAAACGTTGGGTTACGAGAAAAGGAGAGCCTTGAGAAAAGCCGTGGGTAACTAATGGCAACCTCATGTGTATGGACCATTTTTCTCCGCAAAGAAAAGCAAACGGTGCTTTCAGAACTCAAACAAACATTTCAAACACTAAACCCACCACCCCGACTCCAATCACCAACTGTTCAGTCATTGTTAGATCTCTTTAGCATGACCCCCTTCACTTCCTAAAAGTAAGCAAACCTGCCACGGTTCTATTATATGCGGCAAAATACAAGTCACAGACAGGAGAAAGTATAAATTACCACAATGTGAAATAACACTACACGTAGTTGTTGTGGAGACCCAACTCTTATAAGTGTCTAGGACAAAAAGCCATTGTTGAAGATACCTACACAATCTCTATGGTCACGTTCAAGATCTCCTTGTCAAAACTTAATAAATCGGTCATTCATTTATCTTAGATTGATTCAATACTATTTTGAGGCCTTTTAAAAATGGACAAGCAGTACCATTGTAGTTTTTTTCTAATTTTTCAAGGTGGGGTCTTTTCAGGGAGTACGCGAGCACCCTCGTTTGGGCCGCCAGCCGACCTGAAGCATGCCTTTACCCCAAACCAGTGTGTTGTCAGTGTTTTATGTTAATCAAAACTCCAGTATAATTGCGTTTCCATCAGGAGTGTGACAAGACTTGTGGTGAGCAGAATCAACAACCTCTGCATCATCAAGACAGTTACAGTGAGAAGGTGTTCCAAGTTCAGTTGGCCATTGTTATGTAAATTACAAATTAAAAGTACCAGTCAGCATTTTGGGTAACACCAGGGATGTAAACTCAATGATCAATCATGACCTTTTAACTTTGAGATGGCTGTTCATGACCCACCTGGAACATCATCATCTTCCTCCTCTATGGGGGCGATTGGTGCTTTTCCATCTCCAGCTGTGAGGAAGAAATAAGAGATGTTACGAACCTGTTGCAGAGCTATGTACAAATGCCTCTGGTCTTCAATTCAAGTTGTATACAATACATGATCATGACCTTTACAAAATAGTCTGTTTAAACAAATGGTATTTCTATTACAATGTCAGTGCCTGCCCAGTGCTCAAAATCAATCCAAGACCCTTCAGCCCTACCTCAAATCCCCCATCCCAAAACTTTGAGATTGCTACTGTGCATGTTAATCTGTTTTTTTTATTACCAATCTGTCTGTTTCCTAAGCAAAAAGTGTAACAAAAAATGTACTTTACCTACTCTATTTACCTTTAGCAATGAAAACCGACACTGTTTGGGCAGACCCTCCGCCAGTACTCCTGAACCATTAGAACCAGTCCCCCCTCCCCATCTCACTCCCTCCCACAGCCCCACGTACCCTGTTTGGGCAGAGCCTCAGCCAGTCTCCGGAGGCTAGTCAGACTGTCTGCTCCCAGCTGGTTGAGGATGCTGGGGAGCATCTCTGTCAGCTGCTTGGTCTCGGCGTGGCCAGTGATGGTGAAGGTGTTGGCTGCCAGGGAGGCCTGCACTTTGGGGTTATTGAAGTGGATCACTGTCCCCTGGTTCGTGAACATGTTCACCTGCGAGGAACAGAGGAGAAACGAGAACGGTAATGTGATGTTACTCGCAGTTATAGACATACAATCTGAAAGACTAGACATCTCCCTTTCTGAAGACTCAAATACAACAGCTAGCTAAAGTGGGCCATGAAATGAACCCTCCTTTGCTCTCAAAGAAATCAGTGGCTTCCAATTTAATTTTCATACCAATTAAAGTACTCCAACATCCATCTAAATAGGGATGGTTAGAGGGAGAGAGGACCAATCTAACCATGGACCAGATCTTACCTCTTCGATGCCAGAGATGTTGTTGACTCCTAGTTTCTTTAAGGAGAACTGAAGTTTCTTGTCATCTGCAGTTGCAGTTCTGTGCACAACCTTCTTCTTTCTGCGAGCAGTACCCTGTAAAAGAGAACAGATATATCAGGTACACGTGTGAGACATGAGCTTCATATTGACATATTTTTCTAAACATTCACTCTGAAGAAATAATTGATTGGTGTGAACGGCTTCTTACCTTGCCGCCGATGCGGACTTGTGCCTGAAGTTTGGCAAGTTTTTCTTGATTCATTATTATTTCTTTCATCTGAAATAGACACCGTATGTGTTGAGTTATTATATCACTTTCCTTTTGTTTCTGGTTATGTAACATTACATTTTGAAAAACATTTGCAAACCCTGCCTCACTTAACTCGCTAGGCCTTTATTTAAAAAATATTATTCTTAAATATATATTTATTTATTGGGGGTGCACAATATAAATCTGCGAAGATATAGGAATCGGACAACACTAGCTAAAAATGCCAACATCGGTATCGGCCGAAAACCGATGACAAAGCTGACATGCATACCTATATACATGATGTAATGACGCCACTAAAAATGTTGCGCTATACGTGCAACACGGCATTCCTAAACTAGCCCACAATGTCTGCTGTGTGGATCGAGCAGTCAACAAGTTGAGCAGTCATTTGAAAGAGTAACACATTTTCAGCGAGACAACTCAAAGGCGAAATCCATTAAAGTCAAGATAATAGAATTCATTGCCCTTGACAATCAGCCGTCGTGGGTGATGTTGGCTTTCGCCGACTGGTTGAGCACCGGTACATACTACCAAATGGGCTATTGTTCAGATGTTGCCATACCGGAGTTGCACAGTGATAGCGTCACTGCTATTAGCTTCACGACATACATACTATGGAACACCATTTTGGTCTTTGCGTGTCAAAAAAGATGCAGTAGCACTGTCAAAGCTGTACAAAAAGTCTGCAAACAAGCAAACACCAGCCATGAACGATGTATTTACAATAGCGCATTGGTAATGAAGCATTTTTTTCGACCACAACTTCTGGGGTAGCTAGCTTTAGCTTGCTACCTAGCTAGCACCAATACAACCAGTCTAAAAACAATGACCAGTAGAAACTGCAGTCATTTTCATTATTCTTGGCAATGATTTAGTATTCTTCGTGAGTAAGTATTAGCTAGGTTGCCACTTGTTGTTCGCCTATTGAAATTGAACTACAGTTCATGAAAATAAATAGCTAGCCAGCTACTTAACCCCGTTGTCCAAAGCTAACTTTATAAGCAGCCAGCTAGCTTCATCTGGCTAATGAGGCTCAACCGGACCGGGTTGTGTTGTGAAGCTAGCCACAACAAGGATTAGGAACAATAGTAGATTTTGCAGTTTGCCTTCAAAATAAAAGTATGTCATTGACAGATGCAAATTAATACAAATAGTAGAATTATGCCATGCTTTTATTTTGAAGGTTAACCGCAAAGTCCGCGAATGTGGCTAATCCTTATTGTGGTTAGCTTCACATAGATGATGACGCCTAGCTATAGAGTTAGCTAGCTAACTATAGCTACTGAAACCGATGTCGTTTTGCTATGTTTTTGGGGAAGGACATTGTTTGCATCCATGAGCTAGCTAGCTTTTTTTTTAATGATCAACACTGTAGGTGCGTGAGACAACTTTACCAGCATCATAACATACGTATCGACGAATCGTTGTGACATATGAAATACGAGTGATAGTGTAATCAATGTGTAATAACTATGTAAAAAAGATTATGAAAGCGTAAAATGATTGTGACGTGCAGTCATATTCAGTTCGTGATTGGTCCACACGCTTATTTGACGTGTCAAATAGTGTTAAATAGTATATTTTTTGACACGCAAAGACAAACTGCATTCCATAGCAAAGACCCAAAAGGCGTTCCATTGAAATGCTGGTTGAGAATGAAACGACCAAATAAATTAACGAAACAGCACAACATGTAAGTGAAATAAATAGGTTTTGATTATGTTTTACTGGTAATGGGGACATGCGTAAATGCCTGCAAAATAACTTTTTGGTCAGTGTGGTGTGTGCGTCTGTAACCTTTATTTACCTAGGCAGTTAAGAACAAATTCTTATTTACAGTGGCGGCCGACCCCAGCCAAACCCGGACGACGCTGTGCCAATTGTGCGGCGCCCTATGGGACTCCCAATCACGGCTGGATGTGATACAGCCTGGATCCAGCGACTGTAGTATCGCCTCTTGCACTGAGATGTAGTCACACCTCTTGCACTGAGATGCAGTGCCTTAGACCACTGCGTCCATGTGACTATTTAACTTTACTAGAATGCTTAAAAGGCCGCATTTTTTTTTTAAATATCGGTTATCCCTTTTTTTGCAAAGAAAATATCAGCCAAAATGTTTATATAGGTGCATCACTAATATTAGCTAGCTACAAACATCACACATAAGTACATGTAGCCTGGCTATCTTAATTGTGTCATAAAATACAAGTTGAAGGCACACGCTCTGGTTTCCGAGCCGGTCACGGGTGCACCTCAGCCACGCTCAAGGTACTAAACGATATCATAACCGCCATCGATAAAAGACAGTACTGTGCAGGCGTCTTCATCGACCTTGCCAAGGCTTTCGACTCTGTCAATCACCATATTCTTATCGGCAGACTCAGTAGCCTCAGTTTTTCTGATGACTGCCCTGCCTGGTTCACCAAGTACTTTGCAGACAGAGTTCAGTGTGTCAAATCGGAGGGCATGCTGTCCGGGCCTCTGGCAGTCTCTATGGGGGTGCGCCACAGGGTTCAATTCTCGGGCCGACTCTTTTTTCTGTATATATCAATGGTGTTGCTCTTGCTGCGGGTGATTCCCTGATCCACCTCTACGCAGACGACACCATTCTGTATACTTCCGGCCCGTCCTTGGACACTGTGCTATCTAACCTCCAAACGAGCTTCAATGCCATACAACACTCCTTCCGTGGCCTCCAACTGCTCTTAAACGCTAGTAAAACCAAATGCATGCTTTTCAACCGTTCGCTGCCTGCACCCGCACGCCCGACTAGCATCACCACCCTGGATGGTTCCGACCTAGAATATGTTGACATCTATAAGTACCTAGGTGTCTGGCTAGACTGTAAACTCTCCTTCCAGACTCATATCAAACATCTCCAATCTAAAATCAAATCTAGAGTCGGCTTTCTATTCCGCAACAAAGCCTCCTTCACTCATGCCGCCAAACTTACCCTAGTAAAACTGACTATCCTACAGATCCTCGACGATGTCATCTACAAAATGGCTTCCAATACTCTACTCAGCAAACTGGTTGCAGTTTATCACAGTGCCATCCGTTTTGTTACTAAAGCACCTTATACCACCCACCACTGCGACCTGTATGCTCTAGTCGGCTGGCCCTCGCTACATATTCGTCGCCAGACCCACTGGCTCCAGGTCATCTACAAGTCCATGCTAGGTAAAGCTCCGCCTTATCTCAGTTCACTGGTCACGATGGCAACACCCACCCGTAGCACGCGCTCCAGCAGGTGTATCTCACTGATCATCCCTAAAGCCAACACCTCATTTGGCCGCCTTTCGTTCCAGTTCTCTGCTGCCTGTGACTGGAACGAATTGCAAAAATCGCTGAAGTTGGAGACTTATCTCCCTCACCAACTTCAAACATCTGCCATCTGAGCAGCTAACCGATCGCTGCAGCTGTACAGTCTATCGGTAAATAGCCCATCCAATTTGACCTACCTCTTCCCCATACTGTTTATATTTATTTACTTTTCTGCTCTTTTGCACACCAATATCTCTACCTGTACATGACCATCTGATCATTTATCACTCCAGTGTTAATCTGCAAAATTGTAATTATTCGCCTACCTCATGCCTCAGACTTTTTTCTACTGTGTTATTGACTTGTTAATTGTTTACTCCATGTGTAACTGTGTTGTCTGTTCACACTGCTATGCTTTATCTTGGCCAGGTCGCAGTTGCAAATGAGAACTTGTTCTCAACTAGCCTACCTGGTTAAATAAAGGTGAAATAAAATAAAAGTATTCTGCTCATATTCTGTAAATGAGCAAATACCCCAAAACCAGCAAATCAAGATTATGGTTGGAAGTTAAGGCAAAGCCTCTTCTAAACTGCCTGTTGACCAGTACAATATCATCTTTTTTTTTATTTTACATTTAACTAGGCAAGTCAGTTAAGAACAAATTCTTATTTTCAATGACGGCCTAGGAACAGTGGGTTAACTGCCTGTTCAGGGGCAGAACGACAGATTTGTACCTTGTCAGCTCGGGGGTTTTGAACTTGAAACCTTCCGGTTACTAGTCCAACGCTCTAACCACTAGGCTACCCTGCCGCCTCTAGCAGCTGCCATTAACTAGTTAACGTTAGCTAGGTAATTACAGTAGAAGTAGAATGTGGAAAAAGTTAGACGCTTCCTACAGACACAGACCTGCAAACAAAAACAAACGATTCGAGGTTTCCCAGTAAGTTAATAATGACAGACGGCTTACAAATTAATTAACTGTACCTAATATTACCTAGTTGTTTGTCTGCTGGACTGAGACTATCAACCAATTTACCAGTAACGTTAGTTAGCAAGTTAGGGCGGCAGGTAGCCTAGTGGTTAGTGTTGGACTAGTAACCGAAAGGTTGCAAGATTGAATCCCCGAGCTAACAGGGTAAAAAAAATATGTCGTTCTGAACAAGGCAGTTAACTGTTCCTAGGCCGTCATTGAAAATAAGAATTTGTTCTTTAACTGACTTGCCTAGATAAATAAAAGTAAATACAAAAAAATACAAATGTCTGTCCGGATATGGGTGCTAGCCAGCTGGTCGTTAAAACGGTTAACTAATGCTAACGTTCGCAAACTAGCTACCTACACTAGTTAAGAGCGGAATATAGTGAGAAAATTGAAAACCTTGACCATCGACACGCCTGCTAAATATCTACAAGCATTTGAGAGATTGACGATTACCACTGATAAATATAAGCCAGATAGTAAACGATTTAGTTAACGGGCCTTGTGTCGCTGCTGGCTAGATACCAGGCTAACAGGTTAGCCAACGTTAGAAAGGGGCCTGTGAGTTGGACTCAACCTCAAGTCTACACTCATTTACGAAGTCCCCGTGAGTTCAAACTCCAAGATTTTCACCGGTCTGATAACCAAGGATATTGTTTACCTTGTGTCGTTGAAGAATGGCAGAAACAGTGCAGGAAAGAAGGTATTTTAGAGCTCCTAACTGACCTGCACACTAGCAGCGCGCACACGCGGGGAGCAAGATGGAAGCGAAAGAGGCTGGAGGAAGTGACGTGCGGACAGAGGTGCAACCGCGAGAAGGGCCGATGGGCCAGTAGAAATGGCCCTATCTCTGACTAAAAGACCAAGGGAGTGCCCTGTCCTGCCCTCACCAATATAAAACTTATTTCAGTGAAATTACATTATTAATTTTACTAGATTGAATAGCAAGCCTTAATATATATATGAATCGATTGTAATATATATGAATAGATTGTAATTACTCATCAGTGAAAGAGTAGAATAGAACTGTAGCTAACTATTCTCCGGTGTAGGCCGTCATTGTAAATACGAATTTGTTCTTAACTGACTTGACTAGTTAAATAAAGGTTAAATTCTGTTGAGTAGGCCTAGCCCTACCTTTCACTTGTTCATCTTAGTTATGTTTTAGAAGGAATGTCTATGGTGTGATCAGCTTCACACAACACCCTGCATTCTCAGTCATATTGTAAGATTGGCCTCATTCTGTGGCTGAGAACAAAGTGGAAAGTGCCACCATAGCCCAGACCAAGCCTAGCCTACACGTGGAATGAAATTATATTTTTTATCCAGCCTAAAGCTTGGATCCCATATCTAAAGCCTGTCACAATGCAATTGCAGTAGGGCAACCTTTCGATTACTAGTCCAACGCTCTAACCACTAGGCTACCCTGCCGTATACAACTGGTGTACCTGTTAATAGAATTTTCTAAGATTTTCAAGAAATGTCCAGTACAATACAAAACTCCCATGGTAATGTGAACACAAAAATGTAGCTCTCAACCTTTGCCTATAGCATTTCATAGTCACCAATACATTACCAGATTGAAGTTAGCAATGTTCATTTTGTCCCAACAGACACAATCTCAAGTATTTTCACAAGTATTTGTTAAGTTACCTATTTATGAATTCTGATTATTTACAGGGATACACAACATCCGGAAATATATGTACAGTGCCTTTAGAAAGTATTCACACCCCTTGATTTATTCAAAATTTTGTTGTGCTACAGCCTGAATTCAAAATTGATTAAATATATTTTCTTCTCGCCCATCTACACACAATACCCCATAATGACACGTGAAAACAAATGTATTGAAAATGCAATACAGAAAGTATTCACACCTCTGTTAGAATCCCATTTGGCAGCCATTACAGCTGTGAGTCTTTCTAGTCTCTAAGAGCCTGGATTGTACAATATTTGCACATTATTCTTTTAAAAATTCTTCAAGCTCTGTCAAGTTGGTTGTTGGCCATTACTAGAAAGCCATTTCAAGTCTTACCATAGATTTTCAAGCCAATTTAAGTCAAAACTGTAACTAGGCAACTCAGGAATATTTAATGTCATCTTGGTGAGCATATTATATATATTTGGCCTTGTGTATTAGGTTATTGTCCTGCTGATTTCTCTACCAGTGTCTGTTGGAAAGCAGACTGAACAAGGTTTTCCTTTAGGATTTTGCCTTTGTTTAGCTCTATTCCATTTCTTTATATCCTAAAAAACTCCCTAGTCCTTGCCGATGACAAGCACACCTATAACATGATGCAGCCACCATCATGCTTGAAAATATGAAGAGTGGTACTCAGTAATGTATTGTGTTGGATTTGCCCCAAACATAAAACTTTGTATTCGGGACATAAAGTTTGTTTCTTTGCCACATGTTTTTGCAGTCTTACTTTAGTACATTATTGCAAACAGGATGCATGTTTTTGAATATGTTATATTGTGTACAGGCTTTTTTCTCTTCACTCTGTCATTTATGTTAGTATTGTGGAGTAACTACAATGTTGTTGATCATCCATTTTCTCCTATCAAAGCCATTAAACTCTGTAACTGTTTTGAAGTCACCACTGACATCATGGTGAAATCCCTAAGCGGTTTCCTTCCTCTCCGGGAACTGAGTTAGGATGGACGCCTGTATATTTGTAGTGACTGGGTGTATTGATACACCATCCAAAGTATAAATAATGACTTCACCATGCTCAAAGGGATTTTTACCCATCTACCAATAGGTGCCCTTCTTTCCAAGGCATTGGAAAACCTCCCTGGTCTTTCTGGTTGAATTCACTGCTCGGCTGAGGGACCTTACAGATAATTGCATGTGTGGGGTACAGAGATGAGGTAGTCATTCAAAAATCATGTTAAACACTATTATTGCACACAGTTATATGAGTCCATATAACTTGCTATGTGACTTGGCGGCAGGGTAGCCTAGTGGTTAGAGCATTGGACTAGTAACCGGAAGGTTGCAAGTTCAAATCCCCGAGCTGACAAGGTACAAATCTGTCGTTCTGCCCCTGAACAGGCAGTTAACCCACTGTTCCTAGGCCGTCATTGAAAATAAGAATTTGTTCTTAACTGACTTGCCTAGTAAAATTAAAAAATTAAGCACATTTTTACTCCTGAACTTACCTAGGCTTGCCATAACATAGGGGTTGGATACTTATTTACGCAAGACATTTTCAGTTTTATATTTTTTATTCATTTGTAGACATTTCTTAAAACATAATTCCACTTTGACATTATGGGGTTTTGTGTGTAGGCCAATGACACAAAATCTCACAAAATGTGGAAAAAGACAAGTGGTGTGAATACCTTCTGAAGGCACTATAGATATCTTTATTATAAATAATACTATACCACCCTTGACAGTGTGATGCTGAAGTGTTAAAAATGTCTCAACTTCAACGTGCCCCATTCTCCCCTACACTCTCTCTCTCTCTCTCACACACACACACTCTCTCTCTCTCTGTCTCTCTCTCACACACACACGACACATCATGCCTGATCACGGACTTGCACCCGCACACACGCACAGGTATTGTCTTGCCTTTGATGCATGTGATGCATATTAATCACATGCTACCAAGTCCCCAGAGAGAGACTGACTCTTTTGGTGACATTTATAGGATTTGTCAGCGCGAGAAGCTGGGATTGCGTTCAGCAGTAAGTGCTTTCTTGGTACCCCATGGCACTGAATCACCATCCGATCGTAGAGAGGAATTTATAAACACTTTAGAAGTGGTTTACCACAAATGCGAACCCTGCTTTAAAGACGGACTCCAGCGTCAGTTCACGAATTAATTTAACTATAGCCCAAACCATGCCTATCCTACTAACTAACTCAAAGAAATCATTTCGAATGAGGATTTATAGAACACCTGATGCAAACAGGCTAAATGTTTTTCCCACAGCCAATGTAGGTGACAATCGTGACATATCAGCCCATAAATCTATACATCAAAACCCATTTTATTAATCTTCAGAAAGCGTCAGTGTCGAGCACAAAAATAATTCATTAAAATAGATGATTATAGTTATTATCAACTTTCACCTATCATTAACTTTTAATATCGCTAACCAGGCCCCAGTCTATCAAATCTATTGAATCAATTTGTGATTATTATTCGGTTTACGTGACTGGTCATTTAATCTCAAAGTGACTGGTCATTTGGTCTCCGGGTCTTTCCGTAGCCCTCTCCAAGACTAGGTTATTTTATGTCTAAAATAGTATTTCAAAAAAGGCATAGGCCTATTAAACGAATTAAGTTCAATGTTATAATGGGCTTTGTTTAAAAAAAATAGCAATTAATTTGCCATGCACGGTCAGCATCACCCGAGATTCTTTAATAGCCAAGTATTTTCTTACAGAAATAAAACATGTAATATTCAATTCACTTAGGTTTACCTTACTCTTTTACTACCTTAACATTATAACATTATATACATTATATATACATTATATATATATCTAATGTAGTGCATGTGGAAATAAGTAGGCCTACTTGTGGTCACTTGTATTTATTTTTCCCTGAATGATTGTACAATAAAGACTTCATAATGTCCGTCATAGTCAAAGGGCCAATAGCTATTAACAGCGCATACATTTGCCATTTATTGCACTAGCACAATAAACTAATAAACAAACACTGATAACCAGTGTCACATGCGTGACTTTTGCTCCAAATAATTCAAACAGGTTTTTACGCACGACTTTTTTTACGCACGAAATAACTATTCTATACCAATGGTGTGTTAATTCTGAAGAGTTAAATCAAAAGACCATTAGTTCGATAGTCATAAAAAATATTTTTAAGACCTGTCTGAGAGAGATGTGTATTTGAGAGAGTTCCTGATCGAATGGTCCGTTGGCGAGGTGTAGGCTTGAGGCAATTGTCAGCCAATTGGTAATTTGTGAAAGGTGAAAGGGCTTGCATGTAACTGATAAACTGTTACTGTAATATAAATAGTATGCAGATTTAATTCAAAAGAACGAAAGGGAAAACAAAAGTGCTGTCATTGTCAAACATTTGACAGCTGAAGTTGTCAAAGTAGACATCGTGTTGAGAGTGTGGACAATTTCTCCGCTAGATGGTGCTGCATGGTCCAACATAAACGCTACAGTAGAGTTGTTGATAGGCCAGAGAAAAATAAACATAAGTCATCATACAACTCTGAATCAACCATGGGTTAGCTATTATACGGTCATCGTCAAGCACCAGACATTTTCTTATTGACATAAAGATCACCTAAACCCATTCATCCTCATCTCTACAATACAAGCAGATAGATTTAATCGTTCTATATAGGCTCTATTGTTGTAGTCTAGGCTACTTTTGTAGTCTATAGGTTTTCTGAACTTACTAACATAACTAATTGGGGGACATAGGAGACATTGTGATAACAACAGTAATAAATAATCTATTTGGATGCAAATATAGTTTTACCTATAGGCCTACTTTATTGTTGCAAACAGTCACGTTCTTTATCAACGAATGGTGATGTTTGATAGGTTTTTAGCGCTTTTAAAACGTATTTTATGTAATGAAAAGTTTTATTTCCTACCGATTTGTTGTTTCATGCACCCAACATTGGTATATGAGAGATATGATCAAGTGTCACTCACTCCAAGCTGAGGTCAAGAGATGTCTTACATCTAGTTTTGTGGAAAATATGCATGATTTAGCCTATACATGACTGACATCCATAATGTTTGATTTTAGTGCACTAACAAAGCGAGTCTCAGTTTAAATTGTAAGTGTCAGATTTTGAACCAAAATGTGACACTTAAAAATGTTGATTCTTCACAGTCGACCAACTTCATGACAGTAACTGTCTCCTAGGTGTTAAAAGGGGTTCTGTAGAATGAAATATAGAACCATAGCCTTTAATTAAAATGTGATTGGTAAGAAGGAAAATATTAGCAGTCATACGGTGTAGCTTCTCGTGCGTACTTCTCGTGCAAAGGCAATGAAATGGAAAATCACAACCGGCTAGTTGTTTTGAAACATAATTTCAGATAATGAAAAGTTCCGTTTTACAAAATAGTTATAAACCTACATTTCATACTCTTTATATATTTCAAATGAATTACTTAATTGAAAAGCATCCTATAGGCCTATGTTGGTGTAGTTTTAAAGTAGGCTTCTATGAATAAGGAATAGGAAAGGTTGCTGTGCGTTAAGCTATTACGCACGTGTAGACCTACTGAAATGTCTGCACACTCTTTTGCGGGAGTCGTATCACGTAAGGATGCATTAGCCTACACTGTTACATGGATACAATTATAATATTGTACACTAGATAACAGGATCCAGATAACCCAAATAAAAAAATGTATACTGTATGCGTAAATATCACAATCATTTATCAAAAATCATATCAACTCATCAAAACAGCAGATTTATTTGATGTTTTCCCCCTTTATTTAAAAAAACATCAATCAGAGCTATAAAGTCAGTGCATGGCAGAGGCCCTTATTTCTCGAGCTGCTCGCATGCTCTGCGTGACCCGTGACTGATGCGAGTTAACAGCTGACTCTTTTCTATTACAAATGGCTCGCGGATAATCTAGATAACTACTGGATCACGCAAACTATGAAACGTGGAGAGTGGGTCATGAAACTCAGACTGTAAACATTTTTTATTTATTTTATGAATCGTGAATTATCTGAACAATTACATTGTTTCTTAAAATCCATAACTTTATAAATACTTATCATTTATGTCAATTATTTAAAACATAACAATCCACTATCATGTTACAGCTTTATATCACATTAGATGATGATCTATAAGGGATAGTCCTACCAGCATGGGCTTTGTTCTGCATGCAGCCTTCTTCTATCTGCTATGTTCATTGATATAGGCCTATTTTATTGCCAAGCATTTCGCTGAAATGAAAGGTTTAGATTAATTATATTTGTATACCAAGATGACCACCAAAAAGAGAACCAAACTTTTTGAAATCGTCCACAGTTACACAATTGTTGCTATTTTTTTTTTTTTTAAATCTCTTCATTTGCCTTGGTGACGTTCCTTCGACATGTGATCAGAGCTCTGGTATAAAGCGCGAGGGAAGATCCGCCCTCTTTAGGATTCAGGTTTGGCCTTTTTCAGGTCTTTCCACAGGCTAGTATCCGGATGCGCGATATTGAACAACGAAAAAAGCCCTAAAACATATGGTAGTGGCTGGGAAAAAGGGACATCTATTACCGCCGGCGTGCTCCTCTAATTCCATCATATGAGTTGTCTTGGAAGAGGGCAGAGTAGCACCGGCAGTATATCCTCTTCCTATCCGCCGTAGCTTCTGGGAGCGCACAGTGCAGCCTCTAACACAGCTAGCGGTGAGCCATGACTCTGAGCTCCGAGATGTCGGATGCCTCCATCCTTTCGGAAGAGACAGACATCGACGTGGTCGGCGAGGGGGAGGATGGGGACAGCCAAACGCGCTCTTACGTAGACGAGGTGGCGCAGATGCACGATGACCTGCTGTCTGGCTCCCCGCCATGCCTGGACAGCTCCTCGTCCCGGGATCCTTACAAACCAGCCAGTAAGAACACCCTGGTGAAGCCCCCTTACTCCTATATCGCCTTGATCACTATGTCAATTCTTCAGAGCCCCAAGAAGCGGCTCACACTCAGCGAAATTTGCGATTTCATCAGCAACCGTTTCCCGTACTACCGGGAAAAGTTCCCGGCGTGGCAGAACTCGATCCGACACAACTTGTCCCTGAATGACTGTTTCGTCAAGATACCGAGGGAACCGGGGAACCCCGGGAAGGGAAACTACTGGACCCTAGACCCGGAGTCCGCCGATATGTTCGATAACGGCAGCTTTCTGAGACGACGGAAACGCTTTAAACGGCAGCAGCAGCAGGACTTTCTGCGGGAGCACAACAGTTTTATCCCCGCCGCAGCGTACGGCTATGGACCTTACGGCTGCGGCTACGGTATCCAGCTGCAGTCCTATCACACACACTCTGCGATTTTCGCGTTTCAGCAGCAACAGTCCAGGCATTCACACACGGGGACCATTATTCCGGCACCGTCCTTAATGCCCACCTCCACTGACTTGGCCAGGAGCCGGTTCTATCCCCAGCTCAGCCCCAGCCTGGCTTCACCCATACAGACTGCAGCCAAGTCCAGCTCGCCTGTCCAGCGCTCTCCCTTCTCCATTGAAAGTATCATTGGTGGGTCGCTGAGTCCTGCGCACTCTCAATGTGCCTCGCGGACTTCTCCTCTTGTTCCAATGTTATCGCCCTCCCTCGCGCCACAGTCGCCCAACCAGTCGCAGAGCGTGCACCCAGGAACTGTTTTACACACGGTCGAGAACTTTCCAAACAGAATTGTGAACGGTACTAGTGGCTGTTAATTTCTATAAAGTAACTTCAAAGTTTTCAAGAAATATGAACAAAAACGTCCCTCTTTGAAGGTAGGATTATTTTCGTATGTTTTTGTTGTTGTTGTGGTAACACGCAACTTAATGATGGATATTAACACTAGGGCTTATTCATGCCTATACATGCTGTAAAAAAAAATATTATATTTATGTTAATAACATTTTAGTGTCAATCTAATTTTCTCTCCACGAAATGTTTCGTTGTTTATGAAGTGATTCGTTTAAGTCACTGTCTAGGGCGTCTCAGGATCGACTTAATGAAACAGCTTATAAATGATCACGTCTAAACAATGTATATTGTGTCACACACACCAATGTTTTTGTAGTTTGGCAAATTGAAACATTTTTACTGTTTTGATTTGTGCTTTGTATTGAAAAGACACAAAGATGAAAGTAATTCATTTATATGCAGTGTGTGCTTATTTCAGTAATAAAACATTGTACATTCTTTGGCAAGTATTGTATAATTTTTTACACGGTTTGTTTTTCAACAAGAATAAATATTGTTTTACAAAAAAAACTCTTTGCCTGGAAAGTAACTTATTAATAAGTAAGTAATAATCTCAGTCTAGAAATTAGCCTAATGTAGGCCCACACTTGACCACGTGCATGAAGTAGCCTATAGTGTTATTTAATGATTTTGAAAAACCTATTCTTTTCATTTTTGTTAAGAAATATATTTCCAAAAAGTAATAGACAATGTAGGCTATAACCTATTGAGTGGGTACATAATAATAATAACAATAATATCAATATGGCTACTGCCCTTATAATAATAAACTAACACTACAACTACTAGTTCGCAGCTGCTGTTAATAAATAAATAAAAATAATAATAATAACAATGCATCTAAATTGCTGTTACAATGACTCATGGACATTTTTTATTATATAAATAATAATGAACTTTCAGTGTTAAATGACCAAAACTGGCACCATTACTTTCAACAGGCCAAGGGGTGCAAGACACACTTCATATTCGCTACCTATAGACCTTTAAGAAACTTTGCGTGCGTGTGTGCGTGTGCGTGACTTTAAGAACACGTAGGCCTACAACTCTATACCATTAACATTCTGAATAAATATTTTATTCAGGCTTTTCAACATGTATCTTTACACACACAAACAGCCACAATTTAGTCCTCGTGTGTGTGTGTGTGTGTGTGGCCTAGTTGTGTCTGAATGTAATTACATTTTCCATGCACGGGATGGATGACAAACCTTGGACTACAGGTCCATTTGCCCTCTCCCACATGTATCCTTGTAATTACGCTTGGTGGACAGGCCGGTGTCACTGGGGTGACAGAGATTGTATTTTGCTACCTTCAGGACCGACGGTGATTATCACGCGGGTGATCCGAGGCAGCTGGCTCGGGCTCTTGAGAAAACACTGCTCCTCGACCAATTCCTTATCTCATACTTGTCACAGTTGCCACGAGAGAGAGAGATGTATTGGTCAGCGAGGCTATACTCCTTAACATCCATAGCCCAGAGCAGTAGAATACAGACATGCGCCGTGGCGAGGGTTGTTGCAAGTAAGACGATTTGATGCGCATTAGGAAACATATGGCTATGTGAATGAAAAAAATAATAGCCTATATATTAAAACGCGCGTCAGGAGCATAACGTAATTATCATGCAATTATGCATCATTAGATATTAGTATACATATAGCCCACATGTCATTAGTAGAAGCCATAACATTAGATCTATCCGCCACTGTCCTCAATGATGAGCCTATGGATAATAATAGGATCATGAAGTGTATAGGCTTTGGCTATATGATGTTATTTTGGATGATGCCTAAACAATAGACCTGCATCTCTTTACTAAATATACCATTCCACATTCAAAGCAGGTGTTTGTAAGAAAAGGCTGGAAAGTTGATTTTCAGAAGGCCTCATCCTCACAACATCAAGGCTGTGGCGTGATGCGTGGGCCACAAGCCAAGAGAAAGACCCCCACTCTCTCCGAGGGAAGGACCACTGTTTGGCGTGTGTTATCCATCCATGACTAGAAATGCGCATCCCCGTCGCCCGGCCGCGTGTTAATGGCGCCACTGCGTGCTTCCCAGTTGCAGAGGAAATGCGTGTAGCAATAGCTAGATCCACCCAGCGCCGTGCGCCGCTCAGAAACAGTTCACTAGGCCACCGGAGGACAGCAGCATGCGTGATGATGTAACACGCAAGCCAGGCAGCCAGAGCAGAGCGAGAGTCCCTGGCTGTGCCATGGCCCTACACTCACACCACGCCGGGTCGCAACCTGCTTATTGGAGACTGAGGTCACATATTTGTTCGTGCTAATTGATAAATATACCTCGTAGAAAAGGGTCAAGCAGGAGCGAGACATGACTAAAGACGACTTTTAGCAATTCACAGGCAATAGGTGTATGCAGGGAGCCGCCCGTAGCTGACAGATTGAGAGATGACATAAATGGAGTCTATTGGCTTTATGGATATCCAAATATGGATATGTAATGCCATACAAACTCGGAGTGCTGAAATCTAGGAAATGTACCATATAGGCCTGCAAAAATGTGAATATTTTCAACACGCAGGCCACATAAAATCCTACGATGTTGTTAACAATTAATCTAGTTTGAAATAACCTAATAATTTGTAAATGTTGAATGTTTTCATCACACACACACGCACACATGCACACTATAGGCCCATGCACAGAAAAATATGTTGTCTTTCTTGTAAATCTCTTTAAAATATAAGGCCTATTGCTACATAAACTGCCCTCATAATGTAATTTGTATTAGTAGCCTTTAATCCGTGTATGTTTATGTTTACTTTTATAAATATGGGCTACTCAAATGCACAAATATAAATGTATTAGATTTCAGAAAATATGTAACTTTTTGTTGGATCTTTTATGATTGGAGAAACAGGATTGTATGATTAAAATAATTTGTGTGGTAGGCCTACAAGTTCTGAAATAAGAGAGAAACGGCCTGACCAGCTTACTCTTCACCATCGCTGGATTGTAATGAAGTGAGACTAAAATGGTTTGGTTATGAGTGTGACTGAACGACAGTAGTAACTAGACTAGAATAGAATAGAAAAGAAAATAATAGAAAGCGAAAAACTGAGAAAAGAATCTTCACGCAATGACACTACAGAATATTAGACACATTTAAAGCAAATCAATTCAACAGTGTAAGATGGTGTACAACATTCAAAAAGCCGCATAGGACAATAAAATGCACACATTTATAAATGAATGGATACATATTTATTCATATTGAATCCGTTGGAATAAAGACTACATTCTTTCCTAAAAATGTATTTTTTTTCGACTGGCATTCCATTGGTCTTGTAAGGCCTAGCTTCTGCAGTGTTCCCATAGAATTAGAAATTAGAATACGTCATTTATTAGGATCTCTACGAGTCTTCCAATGTCAATCTATGTAACCAAATTAAACCATTTTCAAAAGTTGTGTGTCATGCAATAGGCTATTTATCTTTCTAGCAAACCTAATATGGAAGAGCAGTCTGCCCACGAAAGGTTGAAGTACAGGCTACCCACAAAAAAATAAAATCAAGTAAATGTTTTCAACGAACACAAACAAGTTCCCTTCATAATACCATAGAGGCGTGAGGCGTACAAATAAATAATTTGATGGTCTGCATGCGCATGGAAACACACAAGCCTACCTTTTTCTTTATCCGCCAGAGTGATTTGAATAAATACGTGTTCAATTTGATTGACTCACACGTTCTCCCTTTTTCCCGTTAAAAACAGAAAATGCGTTAATTTATTTTATGAATCTCTTTTTACAGTTGTCACAAAGTGCTTTACAGACACCAAGCCTAACATTAGTAACTTGCTAAGTTGATATTAATAACATGTTAACAACAGTTAAAATGTCTTCATACCGAAGGTCTGCATGATCTTCATAACTTGCTTTGTTTCTGCTATTGATATGGGAGAGGAGTTTGGGGGCTTTGTTAGGTTTGACATATATGTCTATAGCCTGGTTGTTCTGTGTTGTTATTAGCCTACACCGCAGCACGGCATATCAGATCACAAAATTGTTATTAATAGCCATGTTTCGACAATCCCTTGTTGGCTTTATTATGTATTTGACCCTTTCTTGAAAGTTTAGCCTAACAGGCCCTAAACCTGCATTCACTTAGAAAAAGTGTAACCTTTGACCCATTATATTCTCACCCCAATTTATATTGGATGTTGATTGGATAAGCTGTAGCCTATTCGAGATGTTAACCAAAATAAAAGTAGCCTAACTTGATAACTGATCACTAGGACTCAACGGACTTCATATTAAATAATTTTGCCAGTTTGATTTGCAATTTTTCAAATTAAATAAATAAAGACAATTTTATGAAATAGTACCACATCGATATAAATCCAAATCGATGGTTCAACTTCGAGTATCGAGTTGGAGTCGATTAACCCAAAGGCTATTGAATAATAGACTGCTATAGGCTACTATCTATATTTGACAAATGTGTGAGTGTGTTCGATGACGGAAGTCCACAAATGTAGCCTATACAATAAAATAAGGAAAAGTTATAGTTATATTATAGTTATAGGTGACTGTGCGGTTAAACACGCGATTTTTAGCAAATTTCACGGATCATGTGGGCATCAGTCTCATTGAGAGCGTGACTGCAGTTAGCAGTTTATCCTTGGCGGGTCACACAGGTCACGAAAAACGGGGCTAAAACCAAAACACTCAGCTCACAAAGCAACCTGAAGGCGCCGATAAGCCAACTTAGACTAGAGAAGGAGCAGAATTATAGCCTATTTCGAGAGTTTTTGCTAACATTAGATCCAAGCGAATTCAGGAATAAAGGCATTTATTCAAAGTTGTTATTTTAGTCACTTAATTTAAAATAAATATTGCTGTAAGATAGGTTGCCTAAACCTCACATTTAGCCAGTGCCTCGAATACAAAAGTTAGGCATTATGGTTTAATGCTGTGCAGCTGAAAATACAACAAATATGTTTACAAAGACACATGATTGATGAACAACCAGTAGGTCTAGCCGCCTAGACAAAGGAAAGAATTAAGAATTTCTCAAATTAAATCCACCTTACTGACTCAGTGTGGGACAAAGTTTTGTGCTGGAGCTCAGTGGACTACATGGGGAGTGAATCCACACAGTACTCTGGTCTTACTATTGCGTGAGAAGTCAACCTATATCTTTCAGATGAGAAGAGTGATACACAATACTAGAATGGGTGGTAGAGCTAGCTTTGTGGAACATTTAGGGCCTAGGGGCACACCTTCAGATCCTCAGACAGTCTCTTTGCACCATCACCACCATCACAGACAACACTCTCAACAACTTTCAATTCAACAGGACTGAGAAAAAGCTATGTTTTTTTTTGTATAGTCAAAGGATGTACTTAGCTCATGATCTTTCAGTTTAATGTTTAGGATTATAGTTCCAAAATCATCCTTGTGTGTACGGATAGAACATTAATTTTAATATAATATATGCCAATTAGCAGACACTTTTATCCAAAGCAACGTAGTCATATGTGAATACATTTCATGAATGAGTGGACGTGGGAATCGAACCGACAACCCAGGCATTGCTGACGCCATGCTCTACAAACTCAGCCACACAGGACCACGAACTGTATCGATCTGTATTGAAAAGCTTTCAAAAGTTTGTCTTTACATTACATGTGTTGCTCCATAATCTTGACTTGTATAGGCTACTAACTTAGTTTTATTGAGACATAAACCTACAATGTCATTTCAGGACTATACATTTGCTATAATGTACACCAAAACTACATAAACTATTTACATAACCTATAAAGAATTCATAACACATCATAAATAATTAATAGACATGATATAAACCCACTAAATCTGTTTACCAAAGTTTCATGACTTTCATATAATATATTATATTGCATAGTATTCAATAAATATGACATCAAAGTGTATTTTCTATCCATAGTTCCATCTGACTGACATAATGTATATTAGATGCATTGTAAAATACAGTGTCAACTTTTAACAGTGCTCTGCAGTGTATAACTGTGATGAATGCTTTACATAGATACATAATAAATAATGTCAATAATTTGAATCAGTGTGGAAGCCTGTGTCCTTCCCTCCACCTTCCTCGTAAAGTTAATCAATCATTTATGAATTATATCTTTTAAGAGAAAGTACTTGGTTGGTCTGTGGTCTGAAACTTGAGCTGCAAAAATGATATTATTTTATGGACATGGTTTGAATCAATGGTTTCTTTTACTTTCCATTCTACTAATTTCCATGGTACTCTCTCTAACTCTCTCTCCCATATATAATAAAGCACAAAGCCTCATCAGTCCCTACTGCAATAGTCAATAAACTTTCCTTCAAAGATACACACTTCCGTCACATTCATACAGGTGTCCACAGATTATTAATACACTAAACTCAAATTCAAATCTTTAATTTCTGGTCACTCCAATGACCGGAATCCAAAACTTACTGAGTTAGGTTGACAAATATGTAAATACTGGTAAGTTGTTGCTTAGTTTGAAATGGAATGGAATATCGTCTGAAGGCATGTTGTCTCTTCTCAGTGCAGCGCAATTCTTGTTATAATGAGTCTAATAAGATAAACATGTGTACTCTGTTTGGCATGTTCTGTTGCATTGTGTTTATTTCATTGGAGTGAACAAAAAGCATTTGTGTGCGTGTGCTTGTGTGTTTGCATGCTTCCGTGAGTGTGTGTGTGTGGAAAATATAAAATACACAGGGAAAAGAGAGAGGAGGGGGGGCAAAGAGAGAAATGAGAAAAAGCAGAAAAATAGAGAGAAAGGGAGAAAAGAGGAGAAAAAAGGAGTGAATACCTCCCAGGGAGGCAGAGAATCCCTTCATCTGCTTTTCAGTGTGTGGAACACTGGCTACACTTATCCCCTCTCTCTAAAAGGAGCTCCGCTTTCCGCCCCATTAAAAAGTTTGGGAACTAATGCCACCCCTGAATACTAGTCTAATTAGAGTACTACCCAGAGCTGCAAGGGCCCAGCAACACAAGAGGAGCCGGAGGCTAAGGGAAAGCATTCTGTCATTTCCCTTTTGTAGAACCCATCTTTTTTGTGTTATTTTTTTTTGTCTTTCTTTTTCTTTCACGTTCCGACTCTCTCTCCCTTTCTGGGTATTCTCTCTCTTCAACTTGTGTATAGAGAGCAGGAATGAGGAATCCTACTACAGCTGAACCGATCTTTAATCACAGAGACACTTTTGATCTGGGAGACAGGCCCAGGTGGATTATGACAATATGAATGGTGTCAATCTCAATGAGGCAATACAGGATACTGTCACTGGCCTTTTGGGGGATCAGTGAAGAGTAAGGCATTTATTTTGAATTACATGGAATGACTACAAAAACAAGGAACTGTGATCATTTTGCTTTTCTAGGTAACGATAACTATAAAACAGAGTAAAATAGATTTTTACTTAGATAGAAATTCATTTCAAGACATGCTTTCTGTGTAACTCAATAGCATTTTATGAATCACACAAACTCACAAAGTATGTGTTGTGCATGTAAATTTGGGCATGCCTGACACTACTGTAAATTATATAAATTGCAAAATAAACTTTGACAACTTTTGTCTATATTGTCTATATGTCACTAATGTGTGAGTGTATTTGATGACGAATGTCCACATACGTAGCCTATACAATAAAATAAGGAACATTTTGAAAAAATAAAGAAAAGTTAGAGTTATATTGTAGTTGTGCGGTTAACTGTGCGGTTAACTGTGCAGTTAACTGTGCAGTTAACTGTGCGGTTAACTGTGCGGTTAACTGTGCGGTTAACTGTGCGGTTAACTGTGCGGTTAAATGTGCGGTTAACTGTGCGGTTAAACTCCTTAAAGTGTGAGTCAGCTTGCGTGGACCACAGAGCTGTGATTCTGAGGCTGTGTCCCAAATGGCACCATATTCCCTATGGGTCCTGGTCATTAGTGAGCTACAGTACATAGGGAATAGGTCTAAATGCTCTGTTATGTAAAGTCAGACTGCTGAGGTCAGGTCAATTTGACTTTGGTATTATAGGATCTGCTCAATAAATCTGGCTTAATCATCTTAATCACAAGCCCTAATACACTATACACAGGGGTGGCCTTTATTCAGACTAACCCAAACAGTGTTGATTAAAGAACAAATCTCATCAGATTTCGCAGGATGGAGCATTTCCTTTGGGAGAGAGAGAAAGACGTTCACTTATATCAATAACTCATCAGGACAGAGAGAGTACTACATAGATAGATAGATACAGTAGATAGATAAGAGAGAGAGAGAGAGAGAGAGAGAGCGAGAGAGAGAGAGAGAGAGAGAGAGAGAGAGAGAGAGAGAGAGAAAGAGAGTGAGTGGGTGGGTGGGTGATGGCAGGCGAGAGAAATCAGGGAAGCTGAGAGAGAAAGAGAGAGAATCAGGGAAGCTGAGAGAGAAAGGGAGGGAGAATCGGGGAAGCTGAGAGAGAAAGAGAGATAGAATTGGGGAAGCTGAGAGAGAAAGAGAGAGAATAGGGGAAGCTGAGAGAGAAAGGGAGAGAATAGGGAAAGCTGAGAGAGAAAGAGAGAGAATCAGGGAAGCTGAGAGAGAAAGGGAGGGAGAATTGGGAAAGCTGAGAGAGAAAGAGAGATAGAATTGGGGAAGCTGAGAGAGAAAGAGAGAGAATAGGGGAATCTGAGAGAGAAAGGGAGAGAATAGGGGAAGCTGAGAGAGAAAGAGAGAGAATCAGGGAAGCTGAGAGAGAAAGGGAGGGAGAATCGGGGAAGCTGAGAGAGAAAGAGAGATAGACTTGGGGAAGCTGAGAGAGAAAGAGAGAGAATAGGGGAAGCTGAGAGAGAAAGAGAGAGAATCGTGGAAGCTGAGAGAGAAAGAGAGAGAATAGGGGAAGCTGAGAGAGAAAGAGAGAGAATAGGGGAAGCTGAGAGAGAAAGAGAGAGAATTGGGGAAGCTGAGAGAGAAAGAGAGAGAATAGGGGAAGCTGAGAGAGAAAGGGAGAGAGAATCGGGGATGCTGAGAGAGAAAGAGAGAGAATAGGGGAAGATGAGAGAGAAAGGGAGAGAGAATCAGGGAAGCTGAGAGAGAAAGGGAGAGAGAATCGGGGATGCTGAGAGAGAAAGAGAGAGAATAGGGGAAGCTGAGAAGAAAGAGAGAGAATTGGGGAAGCTGAGGGAGAAAGATCTACTCAATGCTAAAGTTCTACACCTCCAGTATCGAGAGTATCTTGACTGGCTGCATCACAGCTTGGCCTGGCAACTGCTTTGCAATCCGTCCGCAAGGCGCTACAGAGGGTACCTGGGCCCCCTATGTAGTGCCCTATGTAACCTGGTCAAATGTAGTGCTCTTCATAGGGAATAGGGTACCATTTTCATTGACAGCCTTCACTATCCCACTTAATTCATGCCACCACCTCCATTGTATCTTCCACAATGTCCTCTGACCTACATCATTTATTCAGATGAAGAATTTTGAGTTTGGAGGTGTTTTTATTTGTCCGACATCTTGGCTTTCTCACCTCGCAATGACCTTGTTCTGTCTGAGATTTCCGCTGCGGAATGATGTCGCTGCGTCTCACCGACCCCTAGCGCTTTCTTTCTTTCATTCTATTTTTATTTTTTATTTTCCCCTTCTCCATGCTTGTTTTCTTTGGTATGATCGGTGCTCCTACAAACAACCCAGAGCCTACAGCTTTATCCATCAGGCTTGCTCAGAATGTGATAATAAAATAACAGGCGGACTGAAACAAACCATTTGTTACAACTCACAGATATATTATTCTGTCGACTTGAAATGAAGCTCAGAGGTTAGCGAGGCATCTGCTACTGAAGCTACACCAATAAATAGAACAAACATTATTGCCGCCATTGACGTCGTTAGGGCCACTTGCCACTTGAAAAGTGCCAGAAAGTCTTGGGTCTTGGGTCATCCTAAACGACGCCACCTGCCAGCAGCTGTCGGAGGTCACAGCTAGCAGCGAACAGCTTTTCCTGGCGGTTTGCATCCAATACATCATGTAGCATCCTGCACTCTCCCCAGCGTGCTGCTATTCAGAGGGGTTCTGGCAGAACGTGCAGCCGTTGTATCTGGTGGACTGTCTCAGCTGGCTGGCTACCAGTTCGTAACATGCAACAACGCCATTGGGCTCTAAACACTTCATCGACGTCAAGCAGCCCGTTCATCATAATGACACCTGCAGGTAATGCACACCGCCAAGCTACAATTTGGCTAACAGCCCAGCTAACAGCCCAGCTCCAGCCCAGCTAACAGCCCAGCTCCAACCCAGCTAACGGCCCAGCTAACAGCCCAGCTCCAGCCCAGCTAACAGCCCAGCTCCAGCCCAGCTCCAGCCTAGCTAACAGCCCAGTTCCAGCCCAACTACAGCCCAGCACCAGCCTAGCTAACAGTCCAGCTCCAGCCCAGCTAACAGCCCAGCTCCAGCCCAACTATAGCCCAGCTAACAACCCAGCTCCAGCCCAGCTAACGGCCCAGCTAACAGCCCAGCTCCAGCCCAACTACAGCCCAGCTCCAGCCTAGCTAACAGCCCAGTTCCAGCCCAACTACAGCCCAGCACCAGCCTAGCTAACAGCCCAGCTAACAGTCCAGCTCCAGCCCAGCTAACAGCCCAGCTCCAGCCCAACTACAGCCCAGCTAACAGCCCAGCTAACAGCCCAGCTAACAGCCGAGCTCCAGCCCAGCTAACGGCCCAGCTAACAGCCCAGCTCCAGCCCAGCTAACAGCCCAGCTAACGGCCCAGCTAACAGCCCAGCTCCAGCCCAGCTAACAGCCGAGCTCCAGCCCAACTCCAGCCCAGCTAACAGACAAGCTAACAGCCCAGCTTTAGCCCAGCTTCAGCCCAGCTAACAGCCCAGCTTCAGCCCAGCTAACAGCCCAGCTTCAGCCCAGCTAAGAGCCCAGCTCTACCCGAGCTAACAACCCACTTGTCAAAGGTCAAATGGGATTTAGAATTTATTTTCAGAATATGGTGCCAGGTTAATTAATGTACTATACCGTATATGAAATCATATTTACTAGATCAATACATCTTAATAGGAAAATATATACATTAATTGCATGCATATATGTACTGTATGTGTGAGTGTGTGTTTGTGTGTGTGTGCGTACACCCAGTGGGGAAATTTAACGTTAGAAGTTTCTTCCTGTATCCTCTGTACTATGTCATCCATTCCCTCTCGCCTCCATAGCGACGCCCCTGTCACTCAAAAGATAAAAAAAACATCAACAGTGGAAGCCACCCATGAAGACGCACTCCCACTCTCTCCCCTCTCTCATGTTTTTTTCCCCTAACTAGCTTTCACTCCCTCTGTCTCACTCTCTCCCTGACTCCTACTCTCGACTCTCTCTCTCCCTGACTCCTACTCTCGACCCTCTCCCTCCCTGACTCCTACTCTCGACTCTCTCCCTCCCTGACTCCTACTCTCGACTCTCTGTCTCCCTGACTCCTACTCCCGACTCTCTGTCTCCCTGACTCCTACTCTCTACTCTCTGTCTCCCTGACTCCTACTCTCGACTCTCTGTCTCCCTGACTCCTACTCTCGACTCTCTCCCTCCCTGACTCCTACTCTCGACTCTCTCTCTCCCTGACTCCTACTCTCGACTCTCTGTCTCCCTGACTCCTACTCTCGACTCTCTCTCTCCCTGACTCCTACTCTCGACTCTCTGTCTCCCTGACTCCTACTCTCGACTCTCTCTCTCCCTGACTCCTACTCTCGACTCTCTCCCTCCCTGACTCCTACTCTCGACTCTCTGTCTCCCTGACTCCTACTCTCGACTCTCTCTCACTGACTCCTACTCTCGACTCTCTCTCTTCTCCCTACCTCATTTTTCTCTCTCTCTTTCTCTCTCTCTCTCTCTCTCTCTCTCTCTATATCTCTTTTCCCCATCTATCACTATATGACTCCCTCGCCCCCCCCTTCTCGCTCTCTCAGCCTCATTGACTCAACCACAAAGTGTCTGCTGCAGATGCCCACAGCTTCTAAAAGGACTAGCAAAACACCAGAGCTAAGCATTTAAGTGGGTATATTCTGCTGCGTACCCCCCTCCTCTATGCATGTGTGTGTGTGCACGTGTGTGTGTGCAATTGTGTGTGTGTCTTCCTAGCCTGTTCCCAGTCTCTTGGAGGCATGCCCAAAAGTCTCCCGACACGGGGATCAGTATTTGACAGACGTGTTCTCATAGCAGTAGATCAACACCACAATTAAATCCAGAGGCCTTGTGATACACACAAGACCCCTGTCCCATGGCCCACCCCCTGCCAAAAAGTGAGCCACATCAGAGGCAGCACCAGATTTTATATTTTCATCATTTAGCAGACACTCTGCCTTACAGTAGTGAGTGCATACCTTTTTTCCCTACTGATCCCCCATGAGAATCAAACCCACAACCTTGGCGTTGCAAGCACTATGCTTTACCAACTGAGCCAAACAGCCCCTGAGCCACATGGGACCCCACGACACTCTGTAACACATTAGAAGGGCTTGCGGCTTTGATATTCTGCAAGATACTGATCCCAGACCAGAGGCTATGTATGGGATTTTCGAGGTGAGGGAAATCCCTCAGAACTATGTGTGCTTCAATGTTATGGCGGTTTATGCTGTATGACGGACTAAAACCACTGATCACAGACATCAGCTCCACGTCTAGTTTTGATTTACATTTGGTTGTCAACTAACGTGAATTCAATGTGAAATCAACAAAATATTTTATGTAATTGGATTTATGTTGATGACTTTTTGCACATCCAATCAGTTTTCAGTGTCATTACATCACTCCCCAGTGGGGAGCTGCTATGTGAACAGGGTGACGTGCTTTAAGCCCAGTAAAATAATCTCTTGATCTACAATAAAAATTACTAAACAACTTGACAGTTCTTTACACTGTGAAAGCCCTATACAATTGCAAGTGATAATCTCCTTATCCACAGATCCATTGTCTTGATAAATGATTGTAACACCTTTGTGTTGTGTGTGTGTGTGTGTGTGTGTGTGTGTGTGTGCATGCGTGCGCATTCACGCTTTAGATGTCTCTTTGATTGACAGATTCAATTAGCCCTGAAATAGAGAAAGCAAAGATGGATGACATGTTGACAGTGATTATGCCCTCCATAATTCTGTCTTTTCACAGAAAATATGCAGTTTTATGTTTCTTTATTAAATATGGTTTGGCTGTATTTCACTACGCAAATCATGGCATTTCTTTTAATTATGTCACTTTCATTTTATTAGTCCATTCAACTTTCCATTCATTCATTCATTCATCCATTCATTCATTCATTCATTTATTCATGTTTGCTTGATGTTGAGTAAGGTTTGGATTCAATCCAAAGAGTGGAAGATCCGCCCTATGGCGCGACTGAAATGTAAAGCTAATTTCTAAATGAGTTAACCGTGAATGCAGTCTCTGCGAACGCGGGAACATTGCCTTAGAAATTCTATCCTGCTATAGCACGGATCTTCCACGAGCGGATCTTCTTTAATCTATGTCTAAGCGGGCAGATCGCTCAAAATATACTTCAAAAATGGTCCTGAAAAAATCCTCAGGCAGTCTGGAAATGCCTTCAATATTGTCCAAAAGGGGCAACAGCGAGCACAATTACTATCCAGTACGTTTGGGTTTTGCTAGGGCATTACCGATGGCCGTAATTCCATGGATCTGAATCTGAAGGTTGCCTGTTCAGTCCCAGTGGTAGACAGTTATTTTGTATTGTTTTTCTTTTAACCCTTTCCCAAACCTTAACCCGTAACTTAACCCGTCAGAATGAATGCCTAAACTTAATGTTTTAACCCTATCCAAAACCTTAAGCCTGTACTTCAAAATTTGGAGTAACTTCGATTTTAGATGTTTGGAGAAATGTGGATCAGAATCTGAAGTCAAAATTGGTAAAAAAATAAAATATATATATTCTTAAAAGCTGACATAATCACAATCTAAGCAATTTTGTGTGTGCTTGCGTTTGTGTGTGTGTGTGCGTGTGCGCATGTGTGTGTGCATGTGTGCATGTGTGTGTGTGTGCAGGACAGAAGTTCCACTCCACATGGTGTGTGGCAGCATCCAGCCAGGGAGTCTCATCACCAGCACCTCTGCAGTATTATGGAGATTGACTGAAATCAAGGAAGTTCTCTTTCCTTCTCCCCATCCCCTCTTCCATCCCTCTCTCCTCCCCTCCTGAGGTCGGATGAAATAATACCAAAATATCATATACCTAGTGTGCAACATCAACATTGACTCTCTCAAAGGTCGGAAAAAAGACCTTAAAACAACATCGTGTTTCCTATAGTAGGAGGCAGGCTGAAAGAACCCTTTTGTCTTGTAGCAGAGAACACACACACACACACACACACACACACACACACACACGCACACACACAGCTCATCTCCTCTAGTGTTCACAAAGCCCATGCAGAAAGTATTTAACCAGAAAATCTCACAGAAGTGGAAAAAGATGCCGTTTGATTTGATACTTCCTCCCTTGGCAGTAGGAACTTCCTTTGCCCCATCATAACTGTTTCTAGAGCCCCTGTTGGAGTTGGCTTCAGCTGGGGGGAAGGGGTGGGGGTGGGGGGTAGTAATGGGTGTAAGGAGGGCCCCTGTGCTCCGGAGTGGTCAGGGCAGCAGATTTTGAGCGGATCCCTGTTGGAGATGTGAGGTGGCTCCATGGTAACTGGATATATAAAGCACACAGAACACATGCAGGGCACACTGGGGGGTAGCTAGCCACCTGCTGGATGTCCACTCTGTGCGTGTGCGTGTGTGTTTGTGTGTGCATGTGTTTGTGTGTGTGGAGGGTATGCGTGTGTGTCTGCATGTGTGTCTGTGTGTAGCAAGTTCCACACTAACAGTCTCCACTGTTAGCACAAAGCTACATTTACCTCTGCTCTGTATGGAGGTAAAAAACTGCAGTGAGCTCTTACACTCACCTCATGCAGATAGCGAGTATTAGCGACCATTCACAGAGTGGTGGAGAGGTAGCCTGTCCATCGTATGTATGTACCAACAACGCCATCATTATTTGACCCCTATTCCACTCATGCCCATTTGTCAGTGATCCGTCTGTTTGGTTTTCATAGTTGTGTTTCTGCTCCCAACTCTGTTAGTGGTTCACTTACAGGTTTCATTATGCACCTCTCATGCACGGCAAGCCTGGAGAAGAGGCTTTTATACACCCACCCACCCACACTCACTCACTCACTCACTCACTCACTCACTCACTCAAACACATGCATGCAGAGTCAAATGAGCACACTACCCAATTGGTGGTTTAGCCACTATCCAGACCTTTGCAAATGGCTGACCGATCTTCATCCTCACAGAGCTTGCATGATGAGTGTTGGTTTTCCTATATGTTGCTGATGCTCTAAAGTGTGAACTCTTTTTATTTGACAACATTTGTAGAATGGGCTCTAAGCTCAAATCTCTTCCTGTTAGGCATAACATGGCAAAGCAAAGCTGTAGGCTTTCCAGTGTTTGGTCAGGTGTTTACCCATAGTCCTTCGGGGCACATACTGTCCTGTCTGTTGTGTCTCTTCCTGGTTGTTTTCTAGTGATTTACTAGTAAACCTCTGAGAGTTTTGCAGGCTGGAATAGACTTCTTTAACACAAGCAATACATGTTTTAAAATTAATCTAGAAACTTGGATAATATTTGGTTTCTGTATCTGACAGGTTTTGCTAAACATACTGTATGCTGTGCTTCTCCTAATTGTGGTCCGTAGTATCCGAAACCTAAGACGACATACCCTACATTTGTTTTAACTTTGTGTTTGTTGGTTTAGCCAGGGAATCAGTCCAGGGGTGGACGTTGGTGACTCTTTCTTTATCCTTTACAGATTCATGTACTCCAATTCATGCTGCCAAGTTAAACAAGGGACAACAATACATTTGGAAACTTTAAACAAAGCTCTACAGCAATTCAATTATGAGTTTAGTTTTCAGTAAAAATGTATTTGATTAACTGAGTTGAGGTATCTGATTTTAACAGATTTATTTTAGATGACTACATAAAACATACACACGTAGACAAACATACAAACAGACAGGATTTGACACAACCGAACAGACACAGGCCTCAAGTGCCCATGCAGGGGTACACACATGCACACACACACACACACACACACACACACACACACACACACACACACACACACACACACACACATACACAGACACACGCACGCACGCACACACACACACACACACACACACACACACACACACACACACACACACACACACACACACACACACACACATGTAACAAAGTATGACATTTTAATATAATCTCCTTCCTTCACTTCCTTCTGCTTCTCTCTGTATTATTGGAAACATCCACCGCCAAATTTGGTTTCAGCCATAAAAATGAGAGGAGAGTTGTGTGTAGTACATGTGGGGATTTAGCACTTTGACATTATGAAGTTTTACTAGTTTTAATTTCCTGTTGTGTAGCAGTAAAGAAAATGCATTGTTTGAATGTGAGATCTTCCATGACTTGGTGATGGAAGCCACAATTGATATACAGTAATTTGGTCATAGAACAGTGCAAAATTGATATTTCTATTTATTTTAGAAATGAATAAGAATGAAACAGTGAAACAACCCCCCCAACTCTGGTGACATGGTTAATTGGTGTAAGTAGGGTAGCAGTGTACATTCTAATTACAATGATACTGCTGTTAACTTCTCTGCCAGTATGTCTGTGCAAGCCCATTGTTGTTACAGTGTGTAATTGATTCCTACAGTCTTCTTCCTCTCCTTTTGATCCCTCCATCCTCTCCAGTCATGTCTCTCTCAGGTGGAACCGGCTAGCAGGAGGTCCAGCCTTGCTCTGCGTCCTCTCCAGTCATGTCTCTCTCAGGTGGAACCGGCTAGCAGGAGGTCCAGCCTTGCTCTGTCCTCTCCAGTCATGTCTCTCTCAGGTGGAACGGGCTAGCAGGAGGTCCAGCCTTGCTCTGCGTCCTCTCCAGTCATGTCTCTCTCAGGTGGAACCGGCTAGCAGGAGGTCCAGCCTTGCTCTGCGTCCTCTCCAGTCATGTCTCTCTCAGGTGGAACCGGCTAGCAGGAGGTCCAGCCTTGCTCTGCGTCCTCTCCAGTCATGTCTCTCTCAGGTGGAACCGGCTAGCAGGAGGTCCAGCCTTGCTCTGCGTCCTCTCCAGTCATGTCTCTCTCAGGTGGAACCGGCTAGCAGGAGGTCCAGCCTTGCTCTGCGTCCTCTCCAGTCATGTCTCTCTCAGGTGGAACCGGCTAGCAGGAGGTCCAGCCTTGCTCTGCGTCCTCTCCAGTCATGTCTCTCTCAGGTGGAACCGGCTAGCAGGAGGTCCAGCCATGCTCTGCGTCCTCTCCAGTCATGTCTCTCTCAGGTGGAACCGGCTAGCAGGAGGTCCAGCCTTGCTCTGCGTCCTCTCCTCTCTCCCGGCACGGGCAACATATGTTACACAGATCTGCATGTTTCCATCCTAAACCCCCTCCTCACCCTCCCTGGCGCGTATGGATAGAGTTTCTGTGAGCCAACTAGGGAAGGGAAATGTAGAGCTGGTCGGACGGCGCTAGGATGTCACAAAACAAACACAGAAATCTGGACATTGTTAGCTTTAGAGTTTGTTCCTGCCCTGGTTGCGTGAGCCCAGAGTGACCTCTGGCCTCCCTCTCTCTTTCCCCATATTTAGATACCGTTGGTTGGTGAGCTGAGCTTCATATTTGGGTTTGGATTCACGGGTTGAGGAGAATGCTCACTGGAAAAACACAACTTAAAGATATGCTCTGGAACTTTGGCAACTACCAAGTATTTTTTAAACCTCCCGCTTTGGGCTGGATGTGCTAATGTAGTTCATACATGCATTATCTATGAGCAGAATTAATGTTTTACCTCAATTAGCCATGAAATCCCTAGTTTGAAAGAAACCATTTTTCTGGAAGCTGTGCTGCGCTATTTCCCTACATTTTCCCGATGTGGGCCAGCCCCCTAGCAATTTAATTTTAGCCAATGCGCTTCAGCCGTTTGAGTGACAGCTAGGAAGATGCACACAAACAGCAGAGTGAGAGAGAAATGACATGGTACACATATCTGCACATACGTGATGTAGTACAGTTTTCAAGGACCACTTTTGGCTCATGAGCTACTTTCAGAACTAGCGATTTGAAAACTATACGAAAATACCGGAGAATCTCTTTAATGAGGATTATAGAGAAATAAATGTGGTAGTTTACATAAATATAGAAACAACACCACTGCCAATTTTTTTTCTAACAGACTATTTTCTACTTCTGTTCAGTTGATCCTTTGTGTTTCCTAGAAAAACCTCTCATGTTTTGGGTGCCAATCATGTTTGGTGGGTGCCAATCATACAAGAGTTCTATGGATGTGTATCAAAGGACCTTCACACCCAGACAGTTGTTCCTTCTCCTCTCATCGAAGCAGAGGAGTAGCAGGACTGCATCCCAAATGGCACCCTATTCCCTACAAAATGCACTACTTTTGAACAGGGCCCGCCGTAGTACACAATACAGGGAAGAGGGTGCCATTTGGGACATAGCCCAGAAGTCGGTCGGTCTGGGGCGGGCTGGTCTGGGTCTGACAGTGTAACAGCATGTCAGATTGATGCTTCATCATTAATGCTTAATGACTTTACCAGTCTAAACAAATAATCAGTCTCACAGAAGCCAAGCACAGGGATTCATAGGGCTATCAATTCACAGTCTTTAGGGGTGGAGGACAGGGAGGGATAAAGAGAGGGAGGGGACAGGGAGGGGAGGAAAGAGAGGGATGAAGGGAGTGATTTAAGGAGAGACAGAGGGAGTGCAGAGGTGGAAAAGGGAGAGAGGGACAGAGGAGAGTGGAGGGTGGGAGGAAAGAGAGTGGAGTGTGGGAGGGAAGAGAGTGGAGTGTGGGAGGGAGGGAGAAGGTTGTGGGGGAGGGAGGAGAGTGGAGGGTGGGAGGGGAGAGGGTGGAGTGTGGGAGGGAGGGAGAAGGTTGTGGGGGAGGAAGGAGAGTGGAGGGTGGGAGGGGAGAGGAGGGAATGATGGAAGGAGGAGTGGTGGAAACTGAAGAGAAGAAGTGATAGCAGGGAATTTATCTCTCTTGTCTTGGACTTTCTACAGGTTTCTCCTGGGAGGCTGTTCAGAGGGGTGACCTTTCCCCAGAAGGAGGAGCCTGCTGGTGACCCTTGTATTCTCCCCTGTACACCCCTCCTCAGCCCCTCCAGTCCTCCAACCCCGGCTCAATGCAGGCCATTCATAGCTGTGTGTTTTCCTGGGGATGCTCTGCAGGGACACTATCCACTGCCATTTTATGGAGCCAGAAAGAGAGAGAGAGAGAGAGAAAAAGAGGGGGGAAGGTGTTAGCAGAGGCCGGCATTCTGGGGACCAGGAAGTCAGAAAGGTTTAGCTACCCTGGACACACAGCATCCTCTAACACTTCTGTCCTCCCCTTAATGGACTCCTTCATTTCATTTGCTTTTTAGTTCTTGCTCCTACAAATACTGTTATACAGAACATACCATTTCTGACACTGTTGCCAATATGCTTTTTTTCTAAGTAGTCGTGTGGATGATGAAAAATGAAAGGAAGGTATGATATGTATGAAATAATAACACACACCTTCTCTCTCTCACATACTGTCCTAAATAAACACACACAGACACACACACACACACAGTGAGAAGCGTCCAAGTGTGTCCTATGACATTTAACCATATGAACAATGGAGGTATTTGGCTTCATTCAACCCAAACACCCACATCCCCATCCACAAACATCCAGGAAAGGTGCACCTCGCTCCCCCATCGACCCCACCCCAGTGACCCATGCCTGGAAAGTGTGGCTGAGGAGAGGAGTGGGTGCACTAACTGTTTTTACATCTGAGGTCATACTTAGAAAGCATTAGACATGCAGAGACACTGAGTAACATATCAGTATTGGGAAAGGAGTGGAGTGGGGGTTCAAGTTTTGGTTAAACTTGTTTGTTTTCTCCCATGCAGTGTGTTGGGAATTGTTATACTTTTCAAAGTTATAATGAATGACTTTAAAATGCTTTAACTGTGTTTCTAATCTCATGTGCTCAAGTGAGTGGGCTGACAGAATCTCAGAAAACCCCCTTCCAACATTTCACTGGATATGACGAGTGAATTATGACCATTCAAATGTACACAATTACAGAGGAAATCCGCCAAGGGAGAGCAACTGGAATGTAACATTTTAACACCTCTACACTGTATAAAGTTATTTCAATGCTGTGGGCATTCCTCTCTGACATGTTGTAGGTATAAATCCAGCCGGCTGAAGGCTCCCATTTTTCTTAGTGTAGCTGGCGCTCACACACACACACAAATAGTGCACTGTATAGGGAATATATAGGGGGCCATTCCTCACACAGCCCAGTGTGGAGAGAAGTGGGGCTCTCAGTAGGTCTGGTCTGGCCCATATCCATCTCCTCCTCTGTTCTACTGAAGAAAGAGAGAGTTTGTGCATGAATTCTTATTCCATGTGTTTGTGTGTTCATCATGCATATATACAATGTCTTCAGAATGTATTCATACACTTTGACTAATTCCACATTTTGTTGTGTTACTGTAACGGCTGTTTGAAGAAGAGGACCAAGGTGCAGCGTGGTACGTGTTCATGATTTTTAATAAAACTGAACACCAGAACAAAAAATAACAAAGCGGAACAAACAAAACAGTTCTGTCTGGTGCAGACACACAAAACAGTTCTGTCTGGTGCAGACACACAAAACAGTTCTGTCTGGTGCAGACACACAAAACAGTTCTGTCTGGTGCAGACACACAAAACAGTTCTGTCTGGTGCAGACACACAAAACAGTTCTGTCTAGTGCAGACACACAAAACAGTTCTGTCTGGTGCAGACACACAAAACAGTTCTGTCTGGTGCAGACACACAAAACAGTTCTGTCTGGTGCAGACACACAAAACAGTTCTGTCTGGTGCAGACACACAAAACAGTTCTGTCTGGTGCAGACACACAAAACAGTTCTGTCTGGTGCAGACACACAAAA
Source organism: Oncorhynchus kisutch (assembly GCF_002021735.2). Lineage (NCBI taxonomy): Eukaryota > Metazoa > Chordata > Actinopteri > Salmoniformes > Salmonidae > Oncorhynchus > Oncorhynchus kisutch. Next base: position 32,138,655 of record NC_034196.2, read on the forward strand.
CAGTTCTGTCTGGTGCAGACACACAAAACAGTTCTGTCTGGTGCAGACACACAAAACAGTTCTGTCTGGTGCAGACACACAAAACAGTTCTGTCTGGTGCAGACACACAAAACAGTTCTGTCTGGTGTAGCCACACAAAACAGTTCTGTCTGGTGCAGACACACAAAACAGTTCTGTCTGGTGCAGACACACAAAACAGTTCTGTCTGGTGCAGACACACAAAACAGTTCTGTCTGGTGCAGACACACAAAACAGTTCTGTCTGGTGCAGACACACAAAACAGTTCTGTCTGGTGCAGACACACAAAACAGTTCTGTCTGGTGTAGCCACACAAAACAGTTCTGTCTGGTGTAGCCACACAAAACAGTTCTGTCTGGTGCAGACACACAAAACAGTTCTGTCTGGTGCAGACACACAAAACAGTTCTGTCTGGTGTAGACACACAAAACAGTTCTGTCTGGTGCAGACACACAAAACAGAAAATAACTACCCACAAAACCCATGTGGGCAAGAGCTACCTAAGTATGGTCCCCAATCAGAGACAACGATAGACAGCTGGCCCTGATTGAGAACCACACCCAGACAAAAACAAAGAAATACAAAAACATAGAAAAAGAACATAGAATGCCCACCCTAGTCACACCCTGGCCTAACCAAAATAGAGAATAAAAGCCTCTCTATGGCCAGGGCGTGACAGTTACAGCCTAAATTCAAAATTCAACATTATTGTTAGAAAATTCTTCAAGCTCAGTCAAGTTGGTTTTTGATAATTCTTAGACAGACATTTTCAAGTCTTGCGGTAGATTCTCAAGCTGATTTAAGTCAAACTGTAACTAGGTCACTCAGGTACATTTAATGTCGTCTTGGTAAGCAACTCTGATGTATATTTGGCCTTGTGTTTTAATTTATTGTCCTGCTGAAAGGTGAATTTGTCTCCCAGTGTCTGGTGGAAAGCAGACTGAACCAGGTTTTCCTCTAGGATTTGCCTGTGCTTAGCTCTATTCCGTTTATTTTTAACCAAAAAAACTCCCTAGTCCTTACCGATGACAAGCATACCCATAACATGATGCAGCCACTACCATGCTTGAAAATATGAAAAGTGGTACTTAGTGATTTGTTGTATTTGCCCCAAACAGAACACTTTGTATTCAGGACATAAAGTTAATTTATTGCCACATTTTTTACAGTTTTACTTTAGTGCCTTATTGTAAACAGGTGCATATTTTTATTATATACATGTTTCCTTCTTTTCACTCTGTCATTTAGGTTAGTATTGTGGAGTAACTACAATGTTGTTGGTCCATCCTCAGTTTTCACCTATCACAGCCATTAAACTCTGTAACTGTTTAAAAGTCACCATTGGCCTCATGGTGAAATCCCTGAGTGGTTTCCTTCCTCTCCGGCAACTGAGTTAGGAAGGACGTCTGTATCTTTGTAGTGAATGGGTGTATCATCCAAAGTATAATTATTAACTTCACCATACTCAAAGGGATATTAAATGTCTCCTTTTAATATTTTTACACACCTACCAATAGGTGCCCTTCTTTGCAAAGCATTGGAAAATCTCCCAAGTCTTTGTGGTTGAATCTGTGTTTGAAATTCACTGCTCGACTGAGGGACCTTACAGATAATTGTATGTGTGAGGTACAGAGATGAGGTAGTCATAGAAAAATCATGTTAAACTCTATTATTGCAACTTATGTGACTTGTTAAGCAAATATTTACTCCTGATCTTATTTAGGCTTGCCATAACAAAGAGGTGGGAATAATTATTGACTCAAGCCATTTCAGCTTTTCATTCATTTTTTTTTTATTTTTATCGAAAAGCATTCCATAATGTGTAGGCCAGTGACACTAAATCTCAATTTAACCCATTTTAAATTCAAGCTGTAACACAGAAAAATGTGGGAAAAGTCAAGGGTTGTAAATGCTTTCTGAAGGCACGGTATGTGTTGCATGTGAGCACTTGTGCGTGCCTGGGTATGTAATGTAGGTAAATGTGCATGTATGTAGCTTGTGTGTGTGTGTTATAGTTTTGGGTATAGACATCTCCCCTGCCACACAGTTGGTTGAGCAGACCAATGGACCAATAGCAGCAGCGATAGAGGTGAGAGATGTCATGCAACTACTGGCACAGATACAATTAACATACCATACAGATAGATAGATATCCTCAGGATCTCATTGAAAACCAAATGTAACCATTCTTTACATCCCAAGTAAATACTATATCATTACATTGGCAACCTCATTAGCAACAATGTGACAGAGCTAAAGTACAATGGGGAACAATTAAGTGGTAATGCCAGAGAAGCCGGGGTTTGGAGGATATATTGGCACAGGTGTTGTTAGGCCCGAGATGAAGTCGAGGCCTGGTAAACCGTGCCGATATATCCTCCAAACACTGGCTTCAAGGGCATTATTAGGTTTATACAACGGGTTACCAACATATTCAAATAATGATTGACATATTATCATTAAAAATGTTATTTTGATTAATTTATTCATACTATTTCATCCTTCCATAGGATATAGTCCCGACACAGATCTAGGATTGCGAGAGACGCGACCCAGTCTTTCAGTCTTTTTGTTCTGCATCTATGGACACGACCCAGTCGTTCGTTCTAAATGTTTCATTGCCATACTGGCTGGCAACGTTCTTATCCCTTGCTTGCTAGCTAGGCAACACAACTAACTTACAGTCACGTCAACCTTTTTTCAATTGACATTCTTTTGTATATATCGATCAAAATGATGCCAGCTGAATCATGATTTCGACTGGCTGAGAAATGCTGTCTGGCTGTCTGTCTCGTCCTGACTCACGACACGTTCATTACTATGGGACAGCAGGAGATCGAATTTGAATATTGAAGCAATGTTGCAAATGTCGACGAGACAGACAGCAAGGTTTATCCAAATCTCCGCTGTTGAAAACTAAATGTTAGCCTAAAAGAAACGTGAGATAATGTCTAGATGCTTTTTATAGTGGAGATCAAGTTTATAAATGACCTGGCTGGGCTGATGAGACAATTGATAGCGCAGTCAGATGGGACAGAGTAAATAAGCATTTTAACTTCATAGATTTAGCCGGTGGAAACTTGTGGAATCGACACCGGCTGGAATGCAGTTTTAACCAGTCAGCATTCAGGATTAGACCCACCCATTGTATAATCATGTACAATCAGTACAATCATGTCAAAATGTGACATCATTTGGTAATTTTTGACATTTAAATTCACTGTAAAAAGAGCCAGCTCTCATCTGCTTCTACTCATTAAATACAATCAATGAAGATGACTTTTGAAACTGCAGTAAAAACAATGTATTTACCCTTTATGAAATAACTAAGTCATCATATTGAGAACTAGGTCTCTTTTACAAATTCACCCTGTATATATAACATAAATAAACACATTATACCCAAACTATATATACACTGAGTGTACAAAACATTAAGGACACCTGTTCTTTCCATGACAGACTGACCAGGTGAATCCAGGTGAAAGCTATGATCCCTTATTGATGCCACTTGTTAAATGCACTTCAATCAGTGTAGACGATGAGGAAAAAACAGGTTAAAGAATCATTTTTAAGCCTTGAGACATTTGAGACATGGATTGTGTATGTATGCCATTCAGAGGGAGAATGGGAAAAACAAAAGGTTTATATGGGAAAAACAAAAGATATAAGTGCATTTAAACGGGGTACGGTAATAGATGTCAGGCACACCAGTTTGCGTCAAGAACTGCAACGCTGCTGGATTTTTCATGCTCAAAAGTTTCCAGATATATTCCTCCAAAAATATGTGCCCAAACAATATTTTAATTGCTCAAACAGCACCAGAACATCAAGTTAAAATGTAGTTTCAGTTTTGTTCCAGTACATTAAAACTAAAAGCAGATCTACCTTGCTTGGTGGAGACCCTAGGCACCTCAGGAGTTAACCAATCTCGTGAACGGGTTAGGCAACTCAGGTGTGTATACTTCAACAGCAACATTAGATAAGACAGATGTTAATGAAGTGGGGCCTTGTAAACAAAAAGGGAGTGATGTAGAGATCTATGGGTCTTTAGCGAGGTCAGCCAACCAGGATGCAGTGATTAGTCTCAGAACTGTCACCTGTAACAAAATGAAGGGCACTATGGTAGATGGCATCCAAAGGTCTAAGAGTAGTAGCAGAATAAATAATATCAAAATAATCAAGAACAGACATAAAGGTTGACTGAATAATCTGCTTCCTACTGCTTAGAGAAAGGCACCATCTGTTTCTGTAGAAGAAGTCAACTTTAAATCTTAGCTTCTTAACCAGCTCATCTCTATGTTTTCTAAACGTCAAATCCACATCAATCCAAATGCCTAAGTATTTATATGCAGGAACACGTTATATTGGAGAATCATCTAATGAGTGAACATGTAGTTCATCTGAAACATTCTTACAAGAGTTTGAAAACAACAAGTTTTAAATCAGCAAGAGATTCCTGAATAGCTCTAAAATCTGACTGTAGTTTTGACACAGATCAGTCTGGGCAATAGCATATCATATCATCTGCATATAAATTAAGTTTACAATTTGTAACAGATTGACCAATGGTGTTTATATATAAATAGTGAAGAGAACAGGTACCAAAATTGACCCCTGTTGTACACCTTTATGTACTTCAAGAAATTCAGACTTAACGTGATGGCCTGAGTTCTGTCACTAAGATAATCATGAAACCATGAGCAGGTGTCAGAGCTCAGGCTTATCAAGGACAACTTATTCAATAAAATAGCATGATCAACAGGTCCACAAACAAAGACGCACATTTAATTTGAGTGTCTAAAGCATTGACAGGATCATTAACAACTAAAGTTGTTGCTGTAATAGTACTATGCTCAGGCCTAAACCCAGATTGGTTTACATTCAAAAAATATTTCTCAGATAAATAAAGAGCAAAGTTATACATTTAACAAGGATTCGAGAATCTTCGCTAGAAAAGGAAGCCTTGAAATGGGGCGATGATGATTAAGATCTCTACTGTCCCCGTCCTTATGAAGTGGCAGCACAAGATGATTTCCATACTTTTGGAATATTTCCTGGGGGGGGGGGGGGGGTCAATGTCAATTGTCCGGTGCTGATTTTATGAATTGATCAGCAGTCTTATGGCTTGGGGGTAGAAGCTGTTGAGGAGCCTTTTGGTCCTAGACTTGGTGTTCCAGTATAGCTTGCCGAGCGGTAGCAGAGAAAACAGTCTATAACTTGGGTGACTGGAGTCTCTAACCATTTTATGGGCTTTCCTCTGACACCGCCTATTATTTAGGTCCTGGATGGCAGAAAGCTTGGTCCCAGTGATGTACTGGGCCGTTCGCATTACCCTCTGTAGTGCCTTATGGTCAGATGCCAAGCAGTTGCCATACCAGGTGGTGATGATACCGGTCAGGATGCTCTCTATCTGCTGTAGAACCTTTTGAGGATCTGGGGATCCATGCCAAATCTTTTCAGTCTCCTGAGGGGGAAAAGATGTTGTTGTGCCCTCTTCACGACTGTCTTGGTATGTTTGGACCATGATAATTAATTGATGTGGACACCAAGGAACTTGAAACTCTCCACCCACTCCACTACAGCCCCGTTGATGTTAATGGGGGCCTGTTTGGTCCTCCTTTTCCTGAACTCCACGATCAGCTCCTTTGTCTTGTTCACATTGAGGGAGATGTTGTTGTCCTGGCACCACACTGCCAGTTCTTTGACCTCCTGTCGGTGATCAGGTCTACCACTGTTATGTTGTCAGCAAATTTAATGATGCTGTTGGAGTTGTGTTTAGCCACGCAGTCGTGGTTGAATAGGGAATACAGGAGGGGACTAAGTACACAGCCCTGAGGGGCCCCAGTGTTAAGGATCAGCGTGGCAGACGTGTTGTTGTCTACTCTTACCACCGGCGGGCGCCTCGTCGGGAAGTCCAGGATGCAGTTGCAGAGGGAGGTGTTTAGTCCCATAGTCCTAGTGATGAGCTTCGTGGGCACTATGGTGTTGAACGCTGAGCTGTAGTCAATGAACTGCATTCTCACACACAGTTGAAGTCGGAAGTTTACATACACCTTAGCCAAATACATTTAAATTCAGCTTTTCACAATTCCTGACATTTAATCATTTTAAAAATTCCCTGTCTTAGATCACCACTTTATTTTAAGAATGTGAAATGTCAGAATAATCATAGAGAGAATGATTTTTTTTCAGCTTTTTCACATTCCCAAGTGGGTCAGAAGTTTACATACACTCAATTAGTATTTTGTAGCATTGCCTTTAAATTGTTCAACTTGGGTCAAACGTTTCGGGGAGCCTTCGACAAGCTTCCCACAGTAAGTTGGGTGAATTTTGGCACATTCACCCTGAAAGAGCTGGTGTAACTGAATTAGGTTTGTAGGCCTCCTTGCTCGCACACGCTTTTTCAGTTCTGCCAACACATTTTCTATGGGATTGAGGTCAGGGCTTTGTGAGGGCTTTCCAATACCTTGACTTTGTTGTCCTTAAGCCATTTTACCACAACTTTGGAAGTATGCTTGTGGTCATTGTTCATTTGGAGACCCATTTGCGACCAAGCTTTAACTTCCTGACTGATGTCTTGAGATGTTGCTTCAATATATCCACATAATTTTTCTTTCTCATGAAGCCATCTATTTTGTGAAGTGCACCAGTCCCTCCTGCAGCAAAGCACCCCCACAACATGATGCTGCCACCTCTGTGCTTCATGTTTGGGTTTGTGTTCTTTGACTTGCAAGCCTCCCCTTTTTCCCTCCAAACATAACGATGGTCATTATGGCCAAACAGCTCTATTTTTGTTTCATCAGACCAGAGGACATTTCTCCAAAAAGTACGATTTTTGTCCCCATGTGCAGTTGCAAACAGTAGTCTGGCTTTTTTATGGCGGCTTTGGAGCAGTGGCTTCTTCCTTGCTGAGTGGCCTTTCAGGTTATGTCGATATAGGACTCGTTTTATTGTGGATATAAATACCTTTGTATCTGTTTCCTACAGCATCTTCACAAGGTCCTTTGCTGTTGTTCTTGGATTGATTTGCACTTTTCGCACCAAAATACATTCTTCTCTAGGAGACAGAATGTGTCTCCTTCCTGAGCAGTGTGACAGCTGCGCGGTCCCGTGGTGTTTATACTTGCGTACTATTGTTTGTACAGATGAACGTGGTACCTTCAGGCATTTGGAAATTGCTCCCAAGGATGAACCAGACTTGTGGAGGTCTCCATTTTGTTTTCTGAGGTCTTGGCTGATTTATTTAGATTTTCCCATGATGTCAAGCAAAGAGGCACTGAGTTTGAAGGTAGGCCTTGAAATACATCCACAGGTACACCTCCAATTGACTCAAATGATGTCAATTAGCCTATCAGAAGCTTCTAAAGCCATGACATAATTTTCTGGAATTTTCCAAGCTGTTTAAAGGCACAATCAACTTAGTGTATGTAAACTTCTGATCCACTGGAATTGTGATACAGTGAATTATAAGTGAAATAATCTGTTTGTAAACAATTGTTGGAAAAATTACTTGTGTCATGCACAAAGTAGATGTTCTAACCAACTTGCCAAAACTATAGATTGTTTTAACAAGAAATTTGTAGAGTGGTTGAAAAACGAGTTTTAATGACTCCAACATAAGTGTATGTAAACTTCCGACTTCAACTGTAGGTGTTCCTTTGTCCAGGTGAGAAAGAACATTGTGGAGTGTGACTGAGATTGTGTCATCTGTGGATCTTTTGGGGCGGTATGCAAATTGGAGTGGATCTAGGGTGTCTGGGAGGATGCTGTTGATGTGAGCCATAACCAGCCTTTCATAGCACTTCATGGCTACCGACATGAGTGCGACGGGCGGTAATCATTTAGGCAGGTTACCTCCGCTTCCTTGGGCATAGGGACTATGGTGGTCTGCTTGGAACATGTAGGTATTGCTGACTCAGTCAGGAAGAGGTTGAAAATGTCAGTGAAAACACTTGACAGTTGGTCCACGCATGCTTTGAGTACACGTTCTGGTAATCCATCTGGCCCAGCGGCTTTGTGAATGTTGACCTGTTTAAAGGTTACTGAAAGCGTTATCACACAGTCATCCAGAACAGCTGGTGCTCTCGTGTAGTATGCTTCAGTGTTGCTTGCCAAATGGAAGGGGGGGGGTTGTATGAATCTCTGTGTGTGGAGTACACCTGCATTGCACCTGCACGTGCTTCCACACCTGCATTGCTTACTGTTTGGGGTTTTAGGCTGGGTTTCTGTACAGCACTTTGATATATCAGCTGATGTAAGAAGGGCTATATAAATACATTTGATTTGATATGATTTGAGTAAAGGTGGTCTAGGATTTTCTTTTCCCTGGTGGCACATGTGACATTTTCCCTGGTTGCACATGTGACAAGTTTTCCTGCATTGAAGTCCCCGGCCACTAGGAGCACCATTTTTGGGTGTGTATTTTCTTCTTTGGTTGAGAGCTGTCTTAGTGCCAGCTTCATTCTGTGGTGGTAAATAGACAGCTTCGAAGAATACAGATGAGATCTCTCTTGGTAAATAGTGTGGTCTACAGCTTATCATAAGGTTACCTCAAGCGAGCAATACCTCAAGACTTCCTTAATATTAGACATCGCGCACCAGCTGTTATTGACAAAAAGACACACACACCCACCCCTCATTTTACCAGAGGTAGCATCTCTGTTCTGCCGGTGCATGGAAAATCCCGTTAGCTCTATATTGTCTGTATCTTCGTTCAGCCACGTCTCGGTGAAACATAAGATGCTACAGTTTTTAATGTCCCGTTGGTAGGATAATATTATTCATAGGTCATCAATTTTATTTTCCAATAATTACACATTAGCAAGAAGAACGGATGGCAGTGGGATTTTACTCGCTCGCCTACGGATTCTCAGAAGGCTGCCCGATCTGTGGACCCTTTCCCAGCGTCTTTTCTTCACGCAAAAGGCGTGGATCTGGGCCTGTTCCAGTGAAAGCAGGACATCCTTCTCATCGGACTCGTTAAAGGAAAAAGTTTCTTCCAGTCCGCGAGGAGTAATCGCTTTTCTGATGTCCAGAGTTATTTCAGTCTTAAGAGATGGTAGCAGCAACATAATAAAACTCCTGCATGCTAGTCCACCCACTCTGAGGTTTCTGGTCTAAACGCCCAATGACATAAAACTCCTGCATGCTAGTCCACCCACTCTGAGGTTTCTGGTCTAAACGTCCAATGACATAAAACTCCTGCATGCTAGTCCACCCACTCTGAGGTTTCTGGTCTAAACGTCCAATGACATAAAACTCCTGCATGCTAGTCCACCCACTCTGAGGTTTCTGGTCTAAACGTCCAATGACATAAAACTCCTGCATGCTAGTCCACCCACTCTGAGGTTTCTGGTCTAAACGTCCAATGACATAAAACTCCTGCATGCTAGTCCACCCACTCTGAGGTTTCTGGTCTAAACGTCCAATGACATAAAACTCCTGCATGCTAGTCCACCCACTCTGAGGTTTCTGGTCTAAACGTCCACTGCCATAAAACTCCTGCATGCTAGTCCACCCACTGAGGTTTCTGGTCTAAACGTCCAATGACATAAAACTCCTGCATGCTAGTCCACCCACTCTGAGGTTTCTGGTCTAAACGTCCAATGCCATAAAACTCCTGCATGCTAGTCCACCCACTCTGAGGTTTCTGGTCTAAACGTCCAATGCCATAAAACTCCTGCATGCTAGTCCACCCACTCTGAGGTTTCTGGTCTAAACGTCCAATGACATAAAACTCCTGCATGCTAGTCCACCCACTCTGAGGTTTCTGGTCTAAACGTCCAATGACATAAAACTCCTGCATGCTAGTCCACCCACTCTGAGGTTTCTGGTCTAAACGTCCAATGACATAAAACTCCTGCATGACATATTTCAACTAAATATCATTTATTTTATTTTTTATGATTACTTACTTATACCAAATGTTTTTTCTTCTTCAAACCTTTGAAAAACAACACTGGATGGATATATCTTTTTTCAGTCTTTAAATTCTCTGCCAGGGACAAAATGAACCTCATGTTGTAATTTTAGTCTAATTCCGTTTGGGGGGAAAGCCGCACCACTAGCTGGTCGTTTATTCAGGAGCAGAAAGGTTATGACACTACCACTGCGTAATGGCAAAGTAAAAAATAAAGATCACCTTCTTCCCTCTCCTACATCCTTTTTAAATTGTGTCCCTCAACCATCTTTGCATGTGTTTTCATGTAGAACATTATTGTAGTGTTGGTTTCTGCTTCACCTTGGTTATTGTAACTTAGGTTAGAAAGCAACAGCATGTTGCTGGAAGTTGACTCATTTTATGGTATCACAGGTAAAAGGTAATAGGCTTCAGTAAAAAGAGACTACAGCAAACATAGCTTAGAAAGTGTAGACTGCATGTCAAAGATTCCGTTTGAAATTCATTTTCGGGGCAGAAACCATGCCCATAGCTAAATTCACATAACTCAAAACACTTTTTTTGTGGAAATTCACCTGTTCCATCACCTTTGCAATGTGATGTGTCATCTCTGCTATGAGTCTGCTGACAGGGTTGGGGTCAGTAACGTACATCGGGGAGAAGCCCTCATGTCTTGAGATAACAGGACAGTCTAATCAGAAGCTGTGATGACGAATGAGGAAGTGTGTGAGGAGTGTGTGTATGAGGGATGAGGATAGGTGTGAGGAGTTTTGTATGAGGGATGAGGATAGGTGTGAGGGGTGTGTGTATGAGGGATGAGGATAGGTGTGAGGGGTGTGTGTATAAGGGAGGAGGAAGTGTGTGAAGAGTGTGCGTATGAGGGATGAGGAAGTGTGTGAGGAGTGTGTGTATGAGGGATGAGGATAGGTGTGGGGGGTGTGTGTATGATGGATGATGATAGGTGTGAGGAGTGTGTGTATGAGGGATGAGGATAGGTGTGCGGAGTCTGTGTATGAGGGATGAGGATAGGTGTGAGGAGTGTGTGTATGAGGGATGAGGAAGTGTGTGAGGAGTGTGTGTATGAGTGATGAGGATAGGTGTGAGGAGTGTGTGTATGAGGGATGAGGATAGGTGTGAGGAGTTTGTGTATGAGGGAGGAGGATAGGTGTGTTTGTGTCTATGAGACTGATCCCATGTTAATGAGCTCTCTGGGTGGGCAAGGTGCCAGAGACAATTTTAAGCATTCTTATCAGAGACACAAGATACTGTTCAATCAAAAACCTGGATTAAAAATATATTATTCTTCAGAAAGCGCAGATTTGCATTCATATTTGGTCAATTAATTTAGTTGATTTAGTGTTTGGTTTTGAAAGCAATCACATTTTATATCAATTCAAACATGACTAATCATTTTGATGGGGTTTCCCACACAAACCCGAATAAGGCCCACAGACTCATCCGTTACCCAGAGATCTCTCTGTCTGTGTGCGAATCCTGTCAGGGTGTTAGTGCTGTGGGTGTGAACCTGCTCTGAGTTCAAGGACTCATCGCTCAGTGGCTGACTGACCAGCTCTCCCACACACATGTGTACACCGGCAGGTAGCCTCGCGGTTAAGAGCATTGGGCCAGTAATCTAAGGATTGCTGGTTCAAATCCCTGCGCCAACTAGGTGTAAAATCTGCCGATGTTCCTTTGAGCAAAGCAAAACTTATCCATAATTGATTCAAGGTCACTGTCAATAATGGCTGATCCCTGACACTGACCCCACTCTCTGAAGGTGTCTTAAGGGGAGTGGGATATGCAGAAAAAACTAATTTCCAATTCACATGTGTATAATAAACACTTGTACATGTGTGAAATAGGACAAATGTAAGCACCCACCTAATTATTATACACACCTACACATCGCTCATTGGCTGACCATCTCTCCTCTCCCACAGACAGCATCACATTTATAATCCAAAGCCTGTCTGGGCCCAACTCATTCACTTGCACACACAAGTGATTCACACGCACACACACACTAAGCCCCTCACCTTCAACCTAGGTCAGAGTGTATTTCTCTCCCATGACACATTTCCCTCCCACTCCTTCCCCTCCTATTCCTGCCCCTCCCCCTCAACCTCCTCCACCGGATTCCCTCCTCCTTCTCCTCCTCCTTGCCCTCCTTCTCCTGCTCATTCCCCTCCTCCTCCTCACCCTTCACTAAGGGACATGGCCAAATCTTCAACATCTCCTCACTCTGTCCTAACTCCTCACTCCTCTCTCTTTTCTCTCTCATCTGTAGAAATGAACAATATATTCTGTTGTGTATCACTGATAACATACTGTAACTGTACGGTTTAAGATAAGCCTTCATGCAAGGCAGGTTCAGTTATTCCCCACCCCCCCAGACCCATCCTAAAGCCATGTTTATACCTGGTTCTAACATGTGCCCTTTGTCCTGATCTTGGCCACATTCTGATTGTGCCCACATTTTTAGACAAGTGTAGACGATGATTTTGATCAGATCTTATAAGTGTAAACTGGCTAAATCAGGACAAGATCAAGATGAAGGACACATGTAAGCAGCATGTATAAACAGGGTTTTAGTTTCTTTGTTTACAGAATGATCTGAAGGCAACGATGCATAGTGATGTAAAAAGCACACATCTAGACTAGAAACACAGCAGACCATTTGGAGCGTAGCGTGGAGCTGGCTGTTCTGTACAGTAGGTCCTCTATGATGCGTCGGTAGCCAGGGCACCCCACCCCACCCCAGTCAGGCATCTCGTGCCAGGAGCAGTCAGGGACAGAAGAGCCACAGGCAGCGCCACAGCGTTTGTGAGGGTTTATTAGAGCGAGAGATATCCAGTCTGTCCCTCTGGGAGGAGGTTCCTAGAAAGACTGACTGCTCACTGCTGCACCCGTAGTGGTGAAGTGGAGCTCTCTAGTGTAGGGAGTGTGTGTGTGTGTGTGTGTGTGTGTGTGTGTGTGTGTGTGTGTGTGTGTGTGTGTGTGTGTGTGTGTGTGTGTGTGTGTGTGTGTGTGTGTGTGTGTGTGTGTGTGTAGGCACTTGTACTGACACAAATATTATTGCCTCAGTATCAATGATATCGGCAATTTGATGGATAACGTTTTTCTCATATTATTGCATGTTAATCCTTGCAATGACTTGCAGTTCTGACGTAATAAGCACAGCACATGCATTGCACATATACCTTGTGATATGCAGCAGAAATTGTGATGTCTCATTTACAACCATCTAGTAATCACTTGGAGCTCAGGAATGTAATTTCAAGTATGGGGTGAAGCTGTCCAGCAAAATCATTTAGAAAAGTATGATATTAAACACTGCTCTACTGTCCAGTGTCAAGCTCCACTGTGCCATTGTACAAAAGGGTTAAGTTGTTGTTTTAAACTACATAGTTCTGTAAAAACCAACTAGTAACAACAACTAGCCTCCGTTTCACCAAACTGATATTTTGACAGGAAAAGCCATTCTGGTGATAACATGTCGCAATATATTAGATTAATGTGCCTGGAGTGAAACCTTAAAGTGTCCCTCTGCGTTTTGAGACCACCTCTTAAGTGGTTCCATTTTCTAGTTCCCCCCTGGTTGTTTATGTTGGGATTTGAGGAATCAGACTCAAACACAAACACAAATGTGCATGCGCACACACACACACACACACACACACGCACACACGCACACACACACACACGGACACACACACAGAGACACAGAGACACAGAGACACACACACAGACACACAGTTATACACAAACACAAATGTGCATGCGCAAACACACACACACACAGAGACACAGACACACATACACACACTAGTTGGTTCATGCGGTCTGTAAGTATACAGTATACACATACTGATAGATTGAACAAAAACATTGGAAGTGTTAACGTAACCTCAACCAACAATACATGAGGAAACATGTTTGTATGTTTGACTGAGGATGGCCCTCCCTACCCCCAGGCCATTGGTCAAGCTAAGCTGTCAATCGTGTATGTTAGCAGGAAGTGGGTAACAGTCCCTTGTTTCTCCAGCTGGGAGAATGAAAAAGCAACACTGGCAGAGTCCAGGGAGAAGCACATCAATAACACAGCTAAACACACAGAAACAGACCAACTCAACACACACACGCATACAAGCACACACACACACACACACACATCATTTATGTTTGTTTGTGTCTTGGTTGTAAGGTCCCCCCAGGAAAGTTACGCACATCTGTGAGGCAGGGAGCGAGAGAGAGATAATGGAAGAAAGACGTTAAACAAGAGAAGAAAGAGAGGAACAAGAGGTGTTCAACTCTCCTTAAAATCTCAAACACCAGAGCAAAGGTTAGAGATAGAACTATAAAAGTAAAGTAGAACGGTTGGAGAGGAGAGGAGAGGAGAGGAGAGGAGAGGAGAGGAGAGGAGAGGAGAGGAGAGGAGAGGAGAGGAGAGGAGAGGAGAGGAGAGGAGAGGAGAGGAGAGGAGAGGAGAAAAGGGTGCAGACGGAGGAGAGTGAAATGAGAAGTAGTGGAGTTGTGGGAATGAGGGGTGTGTGATACTGTGGAGGTGAATGACATCAGAAGGCCCTGGTGGTACTGTATGATTCAGAGGTCTCCCTTCTCTTTGAAAGTTTGTGTGAGGCAACTCAACAGAACGACAGGCAGTTTTTTCCATGCTGCTGCTCGCCGAAGTGAACTGTAAACTGAAGATGACGTACTCTCATTAGTTGGGCCGTCGTGGCAACTCAAGGCCATTTAGTGTACCCAGAATCCCATTGTTTAATTGTGGGGGTCATGTCAAAGGTCAACCAAAATATTGATTAACTTTTTAAGGGGTGAGTGTGGAGGGGGTAAGGGGGAGCACTGAAGCTTGACACAACAGGGGGGTCAGTCAAGGTCAGAGGTCAGAGGTGAGAGGGACACAAACACAGCTGTACACCTAGAGCACAGGTCTGATTGTGTGTCAGATTATCAAGCTAAGGACTTTTATCTCACTTTTAGGGACACTTATTGTGATGGGATAGTGGCACTTTGTGGAGAACCACTGTTCCACACTGTGATTTCAGACAAACACACATAACAGGGTTAACATAGCAGGATAGACTTACCGACATAGCAACACACATGTACAAGCAGCATACAATCAAAGGGTATGAATAAGCATCCAAATGAATCATTTCCAAAGTGATATTGAGATGAAATACCCAGACTTGATTCATGTTTAAAAGTTCAATGGTAATACTTCAAAAATTAGAATGGGACCAATGACGGACGTCTATGGAGAGTTTTCTGGAGAACTCAGTCCAAACAACAAAGCACATTATGTTATGGTACAGAAATTCACAGGTATTTACTCATAGAAAGTACATGGTAAATGGTCATAGTTGTGCTATATTAACTGATGAACAACTAGTCTGAAGTGGAGCTAAGCACTGCTCCTCTATGCACTCTAATGTATGGCAGCCATGATGTCACATCAATGAGATGGCATGCAACAATAATCAAGTAAGGGGATTACAGTGTTTGGATTCATCACTGACGTGGATTATTCTCTTAAAGAGGACTGAAGGAGGTCAGAGGCCAGACACACAGACAGACTGGGACTGTGGTGGGAAGACAGGCAGGGAACTACATATGTGTGTGTGTGTGTGTGTGTGTGTGTGTGTGTGTGTGTGTGTGTGTGTGTGTGTGTGTGTGTGTGTGTGTGTGTGTGTGTGTGTGTGTGTGTGTGTGTGTGTGTGTGTGTGTGTGTGAGAGAGAGAGAGAGAGAGAGAGAGAGCCTCCCTGTGATGCTCAGTGGTCAGAATAAGTCATCAAAAGGTCCTCAGTGCATGTTAGGCAGAGATAGTGTTTTCTTGAGAGGACCACACTAACCTATCAGTTATTATTGTTCTTCACTGATCTATAAACACACTCTATCACTCCCTGAATTCCTCTCCAATCCAAGAGAAGCACAGCGACCCAAAACAGACAGAGGAAAAACATGGCAAAGGCAAACATGAGTCGCCGAGACCACGCCTCCACTTAACAGCATTCTTCAGACAGCGAAATCTGAAAATAAAACCCTCAATATTTCTGCACGTGCTCCTGTCGCGACCCTGTCCAATGGGATAGATTAACTGACTTTCTCAAATGTTTTATTTTCTAGTCCAAAGCAGAAACTTCTCCGTTAGTCCCATAGTTTAAATCGTTCTAAGGAAGTTCTAGAGCTATTTCGCTGAACCCTGGTGAAAGCTTTAGGAGGATATTACTTTGAGATGATTGAGCACACTCCTCAATTTGTTACGTGATTGTGTTGAGGTAACGGTTAGCCTAATCTTTGTGGTTCTCACGACTTTCTTTGAATGATTCCTAAACTGTAGTGGTTGGAATAGTAAATAAATAAATAAAAACGAAACTATGATGAAAAAAGGAAATGAAAAGTTTCGTAGGTTGGAGATGCAACTTGCAATTAGAAATCGGCTAAAATAAGAATTGATATACGCAAATGAACAGCTTTGGCTGTTAATAGTTCATTACAATTGAACTGAAAATATGCATTACATTTCCCCATAGGTTCACTTTTTTAAAGTTTGGCAACCAATGCTATTTCGATTTCACAATGCATTTCCATGACCGAGGAATAATCATTAGTCAGTTGTTTGACTTGTCGGTTTATGTAAGACCAGGGTAAACGTGCTCAAACATCTGTATTTAGTCTAGAGTTGATGATCTAAACGCGTGTGCTCTTCTGGGAAACAACGATGAGGTTAGCGAGACGGATTTAAGTAGCCTACACAAAACAAAAACAAAGTGGGCACTTTATGCCCCGGGCACATTTCTGGTGACATTTAACAGCAAGGAAAGCTATTTCCTCCGCCATTCAAAGCAAAACGGCCTTAATTGGTCAAGAAGTCTTTTGCAGTTTGGGGAAATGTTTGTGATATTCCCTGTGCTTTTTCACTGCATCTCCCCAACTTGTCCACTTGAGACTGTGTTTATTCCCTCCTGGGGGGAAAAGTGCTTTACTTGAGCTGGCAATTTTGATATGACACCAAAATATTCACTTGAACTAAAGCGCGCCATTGGAAATCCTTTGTAGTAGTAATGAGCATTCATTACGGGTATCAAGATACGTTTATGTAGTAATTAAATTCGACTAAACACAGAAACAAACATTTCACAAAAACCCACCTTATCTTTTTAGCCAAATAGAATTATACGCTATTAGGCTGCAGAACATAATCTGCTTGCCCAGTGCAGATACAGATACACATCTGTAAACTCAAGACTGGAGTGAGTGGCTCATTTCACCGATAGAAATCTTGGGAATTTTTCCTCTTGTAAACTTTATCAAATCACTTGTGTGTAGCAGGCACCCGTTGGGGTCCCATGTGAACACTGGAATTTCCTCCTTGTTTTTTAGTCGTACAGGCCTAAATCCAACTCCAAAAGCTACAGTACTTTTTTACATGTCAAAATGGTGCTCGTGCTATATAGTTTGTAAAACAACTGGGAATATATTTGAAGACAAGTAGGCGACACATGTAGCGTTGACAATGCATTTCAGAGGTCGGTCGAGCAGCTATACGATTGGAGTGTGCTCGAGGTCTAGCCAGGAGCCCTGTAGGGCTCTGCGTGGTGCGGAGCGAGGAGAAGAGAGAAAATGAACCTATGGCGCGCAGGGGCTGCTGCCGGTGAGAAGGGGAGAGCGCGCGCATGTGGCACTAAAATGTGGGACGGGTGGAGACAGGTATACCTGGCCGCGAGCCTGCTGCTGCGCTCAGAGGAGAGCGCATGCATGCGAACAGCAACATTTTTGACAGTTAATGTATTCAAAATGGGCTCTTCACAGTGCAGACCCCATCCCCAGGAAATACACAATTAACTCACTCTGCATTAGGGGCACTACGTATGATGAAGACGAATTAATTATTGAACTCTCACATCTGTTCACGATTAAGCATTAGGCACAGGCGTTTCCCTTCCTTCAGCCTAGGCCTGGCCAGGTCTCTGTCTCTTTATGTCGTTAAGCAGGCTTTGGTGTGTTTGGCTTGTAATTATTTAATAACAATGCCTGAGTGGAAAGACACACTGCGTTTCATGCAGGCAGGGTTGGCCAAAAATACGATATAATTAAAGACAATAACTGGGCCATATTTGTCTTCTGTAGATCTACACACACTAATAAAATATGAATTTCTAACAGTCATCTTGATGAAAAAGTATTTCAAATGAATGCTTTGTTTTCGACGAATTGCTAAATATGTGTTTTGTTGAGCACAACATGCCTGGGTCTAGTTGTAGGAGGTGCAGCTGCCTGATGAAAGAAGAGGAGTCTGTTTTGCCTAAAGCCAAGGAAATTCTTTCTCTTTTTTCTCTCCCAGGCCACTGAAGACTGAATGAGTTGCCTCTCGTTCACTTTGTACTATTCAGGATGTGTCTCACATGTTTGCGTCGGATCAAAGGTGGGACAAGATTGTTTTTCCGACAACAAAGCCTAAACAGTATTTTGTGTGAACGTGACGCACCGGTCTGCACGCGATTTGTTTGTAATATTTGTGCAATATTTAAATCAACGTCTGCTCACACACTTTCCTAAAGATAGGCTTGGCATTTCCATGTCCTTTTGACAATACTGAGATAAACCAATAAAAACGAATGGATTACTCTGAAAAAATATCGAAAGGGGAATAATCCCAGTTCTTCATTTGTAGATTTTAAAGTTATTATCGTGATATTATTATCAGATGTTGTCCAACGTACCAAATGCTCGTTAATTTCCTTACATTATACAAGTTTTACAAGCAAAAATAATATTAGGATAGTATTTACCTCCCATTTTTGATAGCTTGCGTTCATCTGTACAATCTATATTGTTTAATGTTTAATTGTTTTAGCTGTGTAGCCTGTATGTCATATGCATGTGCGGCAGGTGGTTAGAGCGTTGGACTAGTAAACGAAAGGTTGCAAGATCGAATCCCCGAGCTGACAAGGTAAAAAATATGTAGTTCTGAACAAGGCACTTAACCCACTGTTCATAGGTCGTCATTGAAAATAAGAATTTGTTCTTAACTGACTTGCCTGGTTAAAAATATATATAATTCTAGTTTGCTAATTTTTTTTGTTAATTATTTCCAATATGTCAAGTAATTATCTTTTTGTTTTCTCATGATTTGGTTGGGTCTAATTGTGTTGCTGTCCTGGGGCTCTGTGGGGTCTGTTTGTGAACAGAGCCCCAGGACCAGCTTGCTTAGGGGACTCTTCTCCAGGTTCATCTCTCTGTAGGTGATGGCTTTGTTATGGAAGGTTTGGGAATCGCTTCCTTTTAGGTGGTTGTAGAATTTAACGGCTCTTTTCTGGATTTTGATAATTAGCGGGTATCGGCCTTATTCTGCTCTGCATGCATTATTTGTTGTTTTACGTTGTACACGGAGGATATTTTAGCAGAATTCTGCATGCAGAGTCTGAATTTGGTGTTTGTCCCATTTGGTGAATTCTTGGTTGGTGAGCGGACCCCAGACCTCACAACCATAAAGGACAATGGGTTCTATAATGGATTCAAGTATTTTTAGCCAGAATCTAATTGGTATGTCGATTTGATGTGCCTCTTGATGGCATAGACAGCCCTTGTTGCCTTGTCTCTCAGATCTTTCACAGCTTTGTGGAAGTTACCTGTGGCGCTGATGTTTAGGCTAAGGTATGTATAGTTTTTTTTTGTGCTCTAGGGCAACGGTGTCATTTGTATTTGTGGTCCTGGTGACTGGACCTTTTTTGGAACACCATTATTCTGGTCTTACTGAGATTTACTTTCAAGGCCCAGGTCTGGCAGAATCTGTGCAGAAGAACTGGGTGCTGCTGTAGGCCCTCCTTGGTTGGTGACAGAAGCACCAGATCATCAGCAAACAGTAGACATTGACTTCAGATTCTAGTAGGGTGAAAATAAGAATTTGTTCTTAACTGACTTGCCTAGTTAAATAAAGGTAAACATAAATAAATATCCTATGAATGCCCTGGTTTATTTACAATAAAAGAGAATTTACTGGCCAGTTCTACTTTAGCTTTAATTGCTTTAACGGTTACTTGAGGCTGGATAAGTTTAAAAACGATCATGCAGCCTTGTGATGGGGCTTAACATGACAAACGTTCGTAACCCATACATCTTTGATGCTGGATTCAGTGGAGAATCTGACGTAATTTCGACCTTTCTGACACCAGTACTCCAGAGTACAGCCTAGCGTACCTCTGGCTGGATACTAATGGGCCAGTAAGAAGTCGATAGACGTGCCTAAACAACCTGCAGATAACGCTGCACTGTTTGAATTACTCAAGAGTAAGAGTGCACGTGGATTTTGATCAAATAATGCAAAATTCAGATATTAGAATATGAAAATAAATAATTTGCAATTAATGTGAATTAGTATGAGTAATTTATAAAATTATAATTGGAGTATTTGTACTGTTTAGCTTTATTAAATTCTTAAGGTTTAAAATTACAATAATATCATCAAAGTTATTTTAACATATTCTAACCTATTATTAACATTAATACGTGTGGCCTAGTTAAAAGTATTGCCAGAATAATTGGGGGGGAAATGGCTGGAGTGCTGTCGAAACCTTAACATTAACATTGACAATTTAACAATCACAACTCTGTAACATTTGTAAAGCCCTAAACGATACAATTACAATCCATTTAAAAACAACAACATTCGGCTTTGTTTGATTAAGGATTTTTTTTCTTTATTTCAGTTTATCAAGTTGGAAAAATTTGAAATATGAGTCAATATTCGTTTTATCTCGTCAAATATAAAACGAAAACGTCTTGGGTACTAACAGTTGTATTCCCCTTGCTATCCCATCGCGTGCTTTTGGAATGCACTCTTCCAATGAACTCCGTTGATCAATTTTAGCTTTATAGTTCTTGAACCACAGAAAATATGGATCCTCCTTTTGTTATGATGTATCAACAACAACAGAAAAACAAAGATCCAATATAAATGGTCTATTTGGACTTTATATCAAAGAAAATTGTATCGGCCTTTTTCTCACGATAATCCTATACTTGATGATGTTAGGCTGTAATCCTCATGCAATGGGAGGGAGGGAGGAAAGGGAAGTTGGACTTTGTTCAAGGTACTTGTTTTTCCTCATAATTGAGTGGTCAAGTTCATTGTAGCCGACTGGTGAGCATAACGTCTGGGCCTAAATTCCTCATGGGGAGGTGGGAGGAGACACAGGAACAGCTAGGACCTGACTACTCAATAGCTTACAAATACTTATTTAAAATATCTAGTTTCCAACGTAAAGTTCAGACTATATAATCTTAGCATAGCCTATAGGGGGGTCCACCCCTCTCTAAAGTTGACCTAAAACACTTGACACAGTTTGCGAGCAAATGGACGAGAAAGAAACGTCTGCATGCGGCATTCTGCTTGGGTCCTGAATTTGCAAATCATTACCCAGTCTAAATATACTGCACCGAATGGTTGGCAAACATCTTTATAACATGAAAAAGCCTGACTGATTTACGCACAGGATGCTACGTTCCCATAGCCCACAAGAGAATACTATAAAACTGCACACAGAGAGACCAGAGAGACTCAAGGGCATTTCCAAACCTTACATCACATCCACTTAGTCTAATTAACAATAGGCAAAGGTTCGGAATAAGTCACTTTTTGCTTCGAAAAAACTGTGTTCTTTTATAATTACCTCCCTCTGTCACCCGAAGCAAGTTTTGAAAGCTTAAAGTTTTTATCAGCTCGAGCTCAGAAGAGTTTTCCGGTCCGCAGATGTTTCGGTACGAGTATGATCAGCACATGGTTTGGCAAAATGGCACAGAAACCAATTATATCCAGTCCCATAAATAGCCAAAGTAATAAAATTATTCTAATTATAGTTTTGAACTAACTAGATCATTTTAATAACAGATGTCAGAATACCATTATGGCCATATTTCTCAGCAAGTGCTCGATAAGTCACGGCTAGTCCCAGGGTGGGAACGTTGGAAATGATCAGCAGCGGTTACACTTCCAGAAAACCCACGGGTGATGATCGTGAATTTTGAAAAGAATAAGAAAGGGAAAATCTTAGTGTGAGGTCCAAGACATTTTTAAATGTACTTGCAATAAACTTTTTATAATTTTGGCTACATTACAATCCGTGGATGAACCTTTGAGCATGGCACTTAACCCTCATTTGCTCCAGGGCTGCCATACTACTATTGCTGACCCTGTAAAACAACACATTTCACTGCAGCTATCCTGAGTGTGACAATAAAACATATGTTTTATTATAATTATCATTAAATGCAGTTATTGTGTAATTTAATGGTAACACTTTACATTATATTACATAGTAATAACTATGTAACTAGTATGTTGTTACTACAGTCATTGCTGTGTAGTAACATAGTAATAGTGGCGACTTAATGTAAAGCGTTACCAATTTAATTATTTAAAATAGTCCATTCCGACCAAATCTGTGGTGTACTGGAAGGTAAATGTAAGGTGTACCGGAAGGTAAATGTAAGGTGTACCGGAAGGTAAATGTAAGGTGTACCGGAAGGTAAATGTAAGGTGTACCAGAAGGTAAATGTAAGGTGTACCGGAAGGTAAATGTAAGGTGTACCGGAAGGTAAATGTAAGGTGTACTGTAAGGTGTACCGGAAGGTAAATGTAAGGTGTACTGGAAGGTAAATGTAAGGTGTACTGTAAGGTGTACCGGAAGGTAAATGTAAGGTGTACTGGAAGGTAAATGTACGGTGTACTGTAAGGTGTACCGGAAGGTAAATGTAAGGTGTACCGGAAGGTAAATGTAAGGTGTACTGGAAGGTAAATGTAAGGTGTACTGGAAGGTAAATGTAAGGTGTACTGGATGGTAAATGTAAGGTGTACCGGAAGGTAAATGTAAGGTGTACCGGAAGGTAAATGTAAGGTGTACCGGAAGGTAAATGTAAGGTGTACCGGAAGGTAATGTAAGGTGTACTAGAAGGTAAATGTAAGGTGTACTGGAAGGTAAATGTAAGGTGTACTAGAAGGCAAATGTAAGGTGTACTGGGAGGTAAATGTAAGGTGTACTGGAAGGTAAATGTAAGGTGTACTGGGAGGTAAATGTAAGGTGTACTAGAAGGTAAATGTAAGGTGTACTAGAAGGTAAATTTAAGGTGTACTAGAAGGTAAATGTAAGGTGTACTAGAAGGTAAATGTAAGGTGTACTGGAAGTTAAATGTAAGGTGTACTAGAAGGTAAATGTAAGGTGTACTGGAAGGTAAATGTAAGGTGTACTGGAAGGTAAATGTAAGGTGTACTAGAAGGTAAATGTAAGGTGTACTAGAAGGTAAATGTAAGGTGTACTAGAAGGTAAATGTAAGGTGTACTGTAAGGTGTACTAGAAGGTAAATGTAAGGTGTACTAGAAGGTAAATGTAAGGTGTACTAGAAGGTAAATGTAAGGTGTACTAGAAGGTAAATGTAAGGTGTACTAGAAGGTAAAGGTAAGGTGTACTGGAAGGTAAATGTAAGGTGTACCGGAAGGTAAATGTAAGGTGTACCGGAAGGTAAATGTAAGGTGTACCGGAAGGTAAATGTAAGGTGTACTGGAAGGTAAATGTAAGGTGTACTGTAAGGTGTACTGGAAGGTAAATGTAAGGTGTACCGGAAGGTAAATGTAAGGTGTACCAGAAGGTAAATGTAAGGTGTACTGGAAGGTGTACTGGAAGGTAAATATAAGGTGTACTGTAAGGTAAATGTAAGGTGTACCGGAAGGTAAATGTAAGGTGTACCGGAAGGTAAATGTAAGGTGTACTGGAAGGTAAATGTAAGGTGTACCGGAAGGTAAATGTAAGGTGTACTGTAAGGTGTACCGGAAGGTAAATGTAAGGTGTACCGGAAGGTAAATGTAAGGTGTACCGGAAGGTAAATGTAAGGTGTACCGGAAGGTAAATGTAAGGTGTACTAGAAGGTAAATATAAGGTGTACTGGAAGGTAAATGTAAGGTGTACTAGAAGGTAAATGTAAGGTGTACTGGGAGGTAAATGTAAGGTGTACTGGAAGGTAAATGTAAGGTGTACTGGGAGGTAAATGTAAGGTGTACTAGAAGGTAAATGTAAGGTGTACTAGAAGGTAAATGTAAGGTGTACTAGAAGGTAAATGTAAGGTGTACTAGAAGGTAAATGTAAGGTGTACTAGAAGGTAAATGTAAGGTGTACTGGAAGGTAAATGTAATGTGTACTGGAAGGTAAATGTAAGGTGTACTAGAAGGTAAATGTAAGGTGTACTAGAAGGTAAATGTAAGGTGTACTAGAAGGTAAATGTAAGGTGTACTGGAAGGTAAATGTAAGGTGTACTAGAAGGTAAATGTAAGGTGTACTGGAAGGTAATGTAAGGTGTACTGGAAGGTAAATGTAAGGTGTACTAGAAGGTAAATGTAAGGTGTACTAGAAGGTAAATGTAAGGTGTACTGTAAGGTGTACTAGAAGGTAAATGTAAGGTGTACTAGAAGGTAAATGTAAGGTGTACTAGAAGGTAAATGTAAGGTGTACTCGAAGGTAAATGTAAGGTGTACTAGAAGGTAAATGTAAGGTGTACTAGAAGGTAAATGTAAGGTGTACTGGAAGGTAAATGTAAGGTGTACTGTAAGGTGTACAAGAAGGTAAATGTAAGGTGTACTAGAAGGTAAATGTAAGGTGTACTAGAAGGTAAATGTAAGGTGTACTAGAAGGTAAATGTAAGGTGTACTAGAAGGTAAATGTAAGGTGTACTAGAAGGTAAATGTAAGGTGTACTGTAAGGTGTACTAGAAGGTAAATGTAAGGTGTACTAGAAGGTAAATGTAAGGTGTACTAGAAGGTAAATGTAAGGTGTACTAGAAGGTAAATGTAAGGTGTACTAGAAGGTAAATGTAAGGTGTACTAGAAGGTAAATGTAAGGTGTACTGGAAGGTAAATGTAAGGTGTACTAGAAGGTAAATGTAAGGTGTACTAGAAGGTAAATGTAAGGTGTACTAGAAGGTGAATGTAAGGTGTACTAGAAGGTAAATGTAAGGTGTACTAGAAGGTAAATGTAAGGTGTACTAGAAGGTAAATGTAAGGTGTACCGGAAGGTAAATGTAAGGTGTACTAGAAGGTAAATGTAAGGTGTACTAGAAGGTAAATGTAAGGTGTACTAGAAGGTAAATGTAAGGTGTACTAGAAGGTAAATGTAAGGTAAACCCTTTTTGCGCAACAGTTTGCCATCTTTTGGGGGAAAATGCATTGCAAGTATATGGAGCACAACTTTTTCCACCGTGACAGGCATTGTGTTTAGCCAAACTGAGACCTAATTTCAGTTACTCTTACAAGCATATAAACTGTGTCAAAGATCCTCTGATCTGAGGGAGATGTTTTATCTTATCATGCCATTGACCTTAAGTCTTGATTTTTTAAAACATTCTCTTTAAAAAGGCCATTTGTTCAGGGAAAACACTGCTTTTTATCAATGAACACAGGGTGAAGTTTATTAAGTGAGGGATATGTTGCAGGAGTAGGCTAAATAGAACCCTGCAAGCACAAATTCTTCATCCCACTAGGCAGCTATACCCCATCCTCCTCTTCACCCTCCTCTACACCTCCCCCCACCCTCCTCCGCCACCCTCCTCTCCAATCTCCTCCCCCCATCCTCCTCCCTTAACCTTCTCTCCAATCTCCCCCCACCCTCCTCTCCCCCTCCCTCCCCCCACCCTCCTCTCCAATCTCCTCTCCAATCTCCTCCCCCCACCCTCCTCTCCACCTGCTCATCCCCACCCTCCTCTACACTTCCTTCTCCCCATCCTAATCTCTCCAACTCCTCTCCACCCTCATCCCCACCCTCAGTTCCACCCTCCTTTCCTTCCCCCCCCCCATCCTCCTCCCCATCCTCCTCCCCACCTGCCTCGCCACCCTCCTCTCCACTCTAACAATATTTCACACTATGGAGTTTTTCTCCAGATTTCCAGTCGCTCAAACTCAGACAAAATTCTCTGAATGGCACTTTTAAAAGAAGCTTGGTTAATTTTTTACATCAATGATCTACCCATAATCACCTCTTTAGC
The DNA here is from genome assembly GCF_002021735.2 of Oncorhynchus kisutch. Taxonomy (NCBI): domain Eukaryota; kingdom Metazoa; phylum Chordata; class Actinopteri; order Salmoniformes; family Salmonidae; genus Oncorhynchus; species Oncorhynchus kisutch. The sequence goes on from NC_034196.2 coordinate 32,164,619, forward strand.
TGTTTAATAACACAAAAAATACCTTTGGATGGGACAATAATTCAGCTTCTATTGTCTGTCCAACATATCAAACAGACTGTAAAAAGTGAAGCATCTTTCTTATAATCAATATATTTTTCATACATGAGGTTATTGGGATGACGTGAGATATACTTTGTTAATCCCCATGGGACATTTGTTTGTCATGCATCAGCCACAATAAAAACAATAGAAACAACCACAACATTGAAAACACGAAAACAATCAAGAATTATAATGGATATGTGGAGAGGCAAAATTCTTGTTATCATCACCCTGCTTACATCTCATGCAAAAAAAACTTAAATGAATGTCTGATATGTTCTTGTCACGCCTTGGTCATAGTGTTTTGTGTTTTCGTTATATATTTTGGTCAGGCCAGGGTGTGACAGGGGTTTATGTTATTATATTTCATATTGGGGTTTGTAGTATTTGGGATCGCGGCTGATTAGGGGTGTTGTATAGGCTTGGCTGCCTGAGGCGGTTCTCAATCAGGAGTCAGGTGATTCACGTTGTCTCTGATTGGGAACCGTATTTAGGTAGCTTGAGTTCGCTTTGTATTTCGTGGGTGATTGTTCTTGTCTCTGTGTAGTTTCACCAGATAGGCTGTAATAAGTTTCACGTTCCGTTTGTTGTTTTTTTGTATTCATTAGTTATTTCATGTATCGTCACTTTCATTCATTAAAATCATGAGTAACCACTACGCTGCATTTCGGTCCTCTCCTTCAACAAACGAAGAACGCCGTTACAGAATCACCCACCACACTCGGACCGAGCAGCGTGTTAACAGGCAGCAGCGAAAGGAGGACGTTATGGACAGCAATGGCACGGAGTATACGACGTGGGAAGAAATCGACAGGTGGGCGGCCGACCCAGAGAGAGTGCAGGAGCCCGCCTGGGATTCGCTAGTTCAGTGCGAAGAAGGCTATAGGCGAATGGAGTTGGAGAAACAGACACGGCGGCGCAGAGCGAAGCCCGAAAAGCAGCCCCAAAAATGTATGGGGGGGGGGCTCAGAGGGAGAGTGGCTGAGTCAGGAGATAGACCTGAGCCAACTCTCCCTGTTTATCGTGAATAGCCAAGGAGGAGACCAGAACCAGAGCCGGTGTTGGAGGTGAGCGAAACAGAGACTGTGAAGGAGTTAATGGGGAAATTGGAGGAGAGAGAAATGAGGGAGTTGCTGTGTTGGTGCTTTTTGCATAGAATTCGCCCGACGGAACGTGTTGGGGATTTGATGGCACCTGGGTTAGCGCTCCATACTCGTCCTGAGGTGCGTGTTAGTCGGCTGGTGAAGTTGGTGCCAGCCTCACGCACCAGGCCTCCTGTACACATCCCTAGCCTTGCACGTCCTGTGCCAACACTGCTCTCAAGATCTCCAGTACGCCTTCACGGTCTAGCCCATCCTGTGCCACCTCCACACTCCAGTGCCGCCGGTGCCGCCAGTCTGCCCAGCATCGCCAGTCTGCCCAGCACCGCCAGTCTGCCCAGCACCGCCAGTCTGCCCAGCGTCGCCAGTCTGCCCAGCGTCGCCAGTCTGCCCAGCGTCGCCAGTCTGCCCAGCACCGCCAGTCTGCCCAGCGCCGCCAGTCTGTCAGGATCAGTTAGATCCACCAGTCAGCCAGGATCCACCAGTCTGCCAGGATCCGCCAGAAGTGCCAGTCAGCCAGGATCCGCCAGTAGTGCCAGTCGGCCAGGATCTGCCAGTCGGCCAGGATCCGCCAGTCAGCCAGGATCCACCAGTCAGCCAGGATCCACCAGTCTTCCAGGATCCGCCAGAAGTGCCAGTCGGCCAGGATCCGCCAGTAGTGCCAGTCGGCCAGGATCTGTCAGTCGGCCAGGATCTGCCAGTCGGCCAGGATCCGCCAGTCAGCCAGGATTCGCCAGTCAGCCAGGATCCACCAGTCAGCCAGACTCTTCCAGATCTGCCAGTCAGCCAGACTCTTCCAGATCTGCCAGTCAGCCAGACTCTTCCAGATCTGCCAGTCAGCCAGACTCTTCCAGATCAGCCTGTCAACCAGTCTCTTCCAGATCTGCCAGTCAACCAGTCTCTTCCAGATCTGCCAGTCAACCAGTCTCTTCCAGATCTGCTAGTCAACCAGAATCTTCCAGATCTGCTAGTCAACCAGAATCTTCCAGATCTGCTAGTCAACCAGAATCTTCCAGATCTGCTAGTCAACCAGAATCTTCCAGATCTGCTGGTCAACCTGAATCTTCCAGATCCGCCGGTCAACCTGAATCTTCCAGATCCGCCAGCCAGCCAGGATCTACCAGAGCCTACTACCTACCTGAGCTTCCTCTCAGTACTGGGCTTCCTCTCAGTACTGGGCTTCCTCTCAGTACTGGGCTTCCCCTCAGTCCCGAGCTGCCCCTCAGTCCCGAGCTACCCCTCAGTCCCGAGCTGCCCCTCAGTCCCAAGCTGCCTCAGTCCTGAGCTGCCCCTCAGCCACGAGCTGCCCCTCAGTCCAGTGGGGTTCTGGGTGAGGACTATTAGGCCATGGTCGGCGGCGAGGGTGGATTATCCCAGGACGCGAAGGGGAGGAACTAGGACATTAATGAAGTGGGGTCCACGTCCCGAGCCGGAGCCGCCACCATGGACAGACGCCCACCCGGACCCTCCCTATGGTTTTGAGGTGCGTCCGGGAGTCCGCACCTTAGGGGGGGGGGTTCTGTCACGCCTTGGTCATAGTGTTTTGTGTTTTCGTTATATATTTTGGTCAGGCCAGGGTGTGACAGGGGTTTATGTTATTGTATTTCGTATTGGGGTTGTAGTATTTGGGATCGCGGCTGATTAGGGGTGTTGTATAGGCTTGGCTGCCTGAGGCGGTTCTCAATCAGGAGTCAGGTGATTCACGTTGTCTCTGATTGGGAACCGTATTTAGGTAGCCTGAGTTCGCTTTGTATTTCGTGGGTGATTGTTCCCGTCTCTGTGTAGTTTCACCAGATAGGCTGTAATAAGTTTCACGTTCCGTTTGTTGTTTTTTTGTATTCATTAGTTATTTCATGTATCGTCACTTTCATTCATTAAAATCATGAGTAACCACTACATTATACAGCATTAAACCCCAGAGTGATGTACTAAACCCTAGAGTGATGCACTAAACCCTAGAGTGATGCACTAAACCCTAGAGTGATGCATTAAACCCTAGAGTGATGTACTAAACCCTAGAGTGATGCACTAAACCCTAGAGTGATGCACTCAACCCTAGAGTGATGCACTAAACCCTAGAGTGATGCATTAAACCCTAGAGTGATCCACTAAACCCTAGAGTGATCCATTAAATCCCAGAGTGATGCTCTAAACCAGTGCTTCCCAACCCTCTTCCTGGAGATCTACTGTCCTGTAGATTTTCAGTCCAACCCTAATTTAGCATATCTGATTCAGCTAGTTAAGATCTTGTTGAGCAGCTAATTAGTAGAATCAGGTGTGTTAAATTAGGGTTGGACTGAAAACCCACAGGAAGGTAGATCTCCAGGAAGTGGATTGGCCTGAAAACCCACAGGACTGTAGATCTCCAGGAAGAGGTTTGGGCTGAAAACTCACAGGACTG
>NC_034196.2:32170682-32223182 GCF_002021735.2 Oncorhynchus kisutch
AAGCATACTAACAGTGGCCCCCCTCAGAGGAAGAAACAGGGGAGGAAGAGGAGGGAGAAACAGGGGAGGAAGAGAGGTGGAGAAGAATGAAAGGATGAAGAGACAGGGGAGGAAGAAACAGGAAGTAAGAGACAATGAAGGAAGGGGGAGAGGAGGAAGAGACAGGGGGGAGAGACAGGGGGAAAGGAGGAAGAGCCAGGGGGGAGAGACAGGGGGCAAGAGGAGGAAGAGACAGGGGGAGAGACAGGGGGGCAAGAGGAGGAAGAGACTGGGTAGGAAGAGGAAGAAGAAACAGTGGAGGAAGATGGGGGAGCGACAGGGGGAAGAGGAGGAAGAGACAGGGGGGAAGAGGAGGAAGAGACTGGGGGGAGAGACAGGGGGCAAGAGGAGGAAGAGACAGGGGGGAGAGACAGGGGGCAAGAGGAGGAAGAGACAGGGGGGAGAGACAGGGGCAAGAGGAGAAGAGACAGGGGGGAGCGAACAGGGGGAAGAGGAGGAAGAGACAGGGGGGAGAGACAGGGGGCAGAGGAGGAAGAGACAGGGGGGAGAGACAGGGGGCAAGAGTAGGAAGAGGACAGGGGGGAGAGACAGGGGGGCAAGAGGAGGAAGAGACAGGGGGGGAGCCGACAGGGGGAAGAGGAGAAGAGACAGGGGGAAGAACAGAGGGAGAGAAGGAAGAGACAGGGGGGAAGAGGAGGAAGAGACAGGGGGGAAGAGACAGGGGGAGAGGGGGAAGAGACAGAGGGAGAGAAGGAAGAGACGGGGAGAAGAGGAGGAAGAGACAGGGGGGAAGAGACAGGGGGAGAGGAGGAAGAGACAGGGGACAGAGGGGGAAGAGACAGAGAGGGAGAGAAGGAAGAGATGGGGAGAAGAGGAGGAAGAGACACGAAGGGGAAGAGGAGGAAGAGACAGGGGAAGTTAGACAGGGGGGGAAGAGGAGGAAGAGGCAGGGGGAAGAGGAGGAAGAGACAGGGGGAAGAGACAGGGCGGGAGAGGGAAGAGACAGAGGGAGAGAAGGAAGGACGGGGGAGAAGAGGAGGAAGAGACAGGGGGGAAGAGACAGGGGGAGAGGATGAATAGACAGGGGACAGAGGGGGAAGAAACAGAGGGAAGAAGGAAGAGACGGGGAGAAGAGGAGGAAGAGACAGGGGGAAGAGGAGGAAGAGACAGGGGGAAGAGACAGGGGGGAAAGAGGCGGAAGAGACAGGGGGAAGAGGAGGAAGAGACAGGGGGAAGAGAGGAAGAGACATTGGGGGAGAGACAGGGGGGAAGAGACAGGGGGGAGCGACAGGGGAAGAGGAGGAAGAGACAGGGGGGAAGAGACAGGGGGAAGAGACAGGGGGGAGCGACAGGGGGAGAGAGGGAGAGAAGGAAGAGACAGGGGGGAAGAGGAGAAGAGACAGGGGGGAAGAGAAAGGGGGGAGCGACAGGGGGAAGAGGAGAGAAGGAAGAGACGGGGAGAAGAGGAGGAAGAGACAGGGGGAGAGGAGGAAGAGCAGGGGGGAAGAGACCAGGGGGAAGAGGTGGAAGAGCAGGGAAGAGGAAGAGACGAGGGGAAGAGAAGGAGGGAAGAGACAGGGGGAGAGACGAAAGAGAACAGGGGAAGAGACAGGGGAAGAGACAGGGGGGAAGAGGAGGAAAGAGACAGGGGGAAGAGACAGGGGGAAGAGACAGGGGGAAGAGACAGTGGGGAAGAGACAGGGGAAGAGACAGGGGGGAAGAGACAGGGGGAAGAGACAGGGGGAAGAGACAGGGGGGAGAGACAGGGAGCAAGAGGAGGAAGAGACAGGGGGGAAGAGGAGGAAGAGACAGGGGGGAAGAGTCAGGGGGAAGATACAGGGGGGAAGAGACAGGGGGAAGAGACAGGGGGGAGAGACAGGGGGCAAGAGAGGAAGAGACAGGGGGGAAGAGGAGGAAGAGACAGGGGGAAGAGTCAGGGGGAAAAGACAGGGGGAAGAGACAGGGGGAAGAGACAGGGGGGAGAGACAGGGGGAAGAGACAGGGGAGAAGAACAGGGGGAGAGACAGGGGGCAAGAGGAGGAAGAGACTGGGTAGGAAGAGGAAGAAGAAACAGGGGAGGAAGACGGGGGAGCGACAGGGGGAAGAGGAGGAAAAGACAGGGGGAGAGACAGGGGCAAGAGGAGGAAGAGACAGGGGGAAGAGAGGGGGCAAGAGGAGGAAGAGACAGGGGGAGCGACAGGGGGAAGAGCAGGAAGAGACAGGGGGAAGAGACAGAGGGAGAGAAGGAAGAGACAGGGGGAAGTGGAGGAAGAAACAGGGGGGAAGAGGAGGAAGAGACAGGGGGAGAAGAGCAGGAAGAGACAGGGGAAAGAGGAGGAAGAGACAGGGGGAGAGGAGGAAGAGACAGGGGAAGAGGAGGAAGAGACAGGGGGAAGAGACAGGGGGAAGAAGGAGGAGGAGACAGGTGGAAGAGACAGGGGGAAGAGGAGTAAGAGACAGGGGGAAGAGGTGGGAAGAGACAGGGGGAAGAGGAGGAAGAGACAGGGGAAGAGACAGGGGGGGGAGAGACAGGGGGAAGAGACAGGGGGGGGAAGAAGGAAGAGACGGGGGAAGAGGAAGAGACAGAGGAGGGGAAGAGACACGGGGTACAAGAGAAGGGGGGAAGAGACAGGGGAAGAGACAGGGGGGAAGAGACAGGGGGAAGAGGAGGAAGAGACAGGGGGGAAGAGACAGGGGGAAGGGGAAAGACAGGGGGGAAGAGGAGGAAGAGACAGGGGGAAGAGGAGGAAGAGACAGAGGGGAAGGGAGAAGACAGGGGGGAAGAGACAGGGGGGGAGAGGAGCCAGAGACAGGGGGGAAGAGACAGAAGAGGAGGAAGAACAGGGGGAAGAGGAGGAAGAGACAGGGGGAGAAGAGAAGAGAAGGGGGAAGAGGAGGAAGAGACAGGGGGAAGAGGAGGAAGAGACAGGGGGGAAGAGGAGGAAGAGACAGGGGGGAAGAGGAGGAAGAGACAGGGGGAAGAGACAGGGGGGAAGAGGAGGAAGAGACAGGGGGGAGAGGGGAGAAAGAGACAGGGGAGAAGAGTGGAAGCGACAGGGGGGAGAGGAGCAAGAGACAGGGGAAGAGGTGGAAGAGACGGTGGGGAAGAGGTGGAAGAGACAGGGGGAGAGGAGCAAGAGACAGGGGAAGAGGGGGGAAGAGAACGAGGGGGTAGAGGAGCAAAGAGACAGGGGAGAGGAGCAACAAGAGACAGGGGGAAAGAGGTGGAAGCGACAGGGGGGAGAGGAGAAAAGCAAGAGACAGGGGGAAGAGGTGGAAGCGACAGAGGGGAGAGGAGCAAGAGACAGGTGGCAAGAGGTGGAAGAGACGGTGGGGAAGAGGTGGAAGAGACAGGGGGAGAGAGCCAGAGACAGGGGGGAAGAAGTGAAGAGACAGTGGGGAGAGGAGCAAAGACAGAAGGGAGAGGAGCAAGAGACAGGGGGGGAAGAGGTGGAAGCGACAGGGGGGAAGAGGTGGAAGAGACAGGGGGAGAGGAGCAAGAGACAGGGGGGAAGAGGTGGAAGAGACGGTGGGGAAGCGTGGGAAGAGACAGGGGGGAGAGGAGCCAGAGACAGGAGAGGAGGGCAAAGAGACAGGGGGGAAGAGGTGGAAGCGACAGGGGGGAGAGGAGCAAGAGACAGGGGGGAAGAGGTGGAAGAGACAGGGGGGAGAGGAGCAAGAGACAGGGGGGAAGAGGTGGAAGCAACAGGGGGAGAGGAGCAAGAGACAAGGGGGGAAAAAAGAGGTGGAAGAGACAGGGGGAGAGGAGAAGAAGACAGGGGGAAGAGGTTGAAGAGACAGGGGAGAGAGAGAAGAGACGGGGAAAGAGTGTTGGAAGAGACGGTGGGAAGAGGTGTAAGATACGGTGGGGAAGAGTGTGGAAGAGACGGTGGGGAAGAGGTGGAAGAGACGGTGGGGAAGAGGTGGAGAGACAGGGGAGAGGAGCAAGAGACAGGGGGAAGAGGTGGAAAGAGACAGGGGGGAGAGGAGCAAGAGAAACGGGGGAAGAGGTGGAAGAACGGGGGAGAGGAGCAAGAGACGGGGGAAGAGGTGGAAGAGACNCAGGGGGAGAGGAGCAAGAGACAGGGGGGAAGAGGTGGAAGAGACGGTGTGGGAAGCGTGGGAAGAGACAGGGGAGAGGAGCCAGAGACAGGGGAGAGGGAGCAAGAGACAGGGGGGAAAGGTGGAAGCGACAGGGGGAGAGGAGCAAGAGACAGGGGGAAGAGGTGGAAGAGACAGGGGGGAGAGGAGCAAGAGAGAGGGGGAAGAGGTGGAAAGCAACAGGGGGGAGAGGAGCAAGAGGACAAGGGGAAAGAGGTGAAGAGACAGGGGGAGAGGAGCAAGAGACAGGGGGAAGAGGTGGAAAGAGACAGGGGAGAGGAGCAAGAGACGGGGGAAGAGGTGGAAGAGACGGTGGGGAAGAGGTGTAGATACGGTGGGGAAGAGGTGGAAGAGACGGTGGGAAGAGTGGAAGAGACGGTGGGGAAGAGGTGGAAGAGACAGGGGGGAGAGGAGCAAGAGACAGGGGGAAGAGGTGAAGAGACAGCGGGGGAGAGGAGCAAGAGACAGGGGGGAAGAGGTGGAAGAGACAGGGGGAGAGGAGCAAGAGACGGGGGAAGAGGTGGAAGAGACGGTGGGGAAGAGGTGTAAGATACGGTGGGGAAGAGGTGGTGAAGAGACGGGGGGGAAGAGGTGGAAGAGACGGTGGGGAAGAGGTGGAAGAGACAGGGGAAGAGGTGGAAGAGACGGTGGGGAAGAGGTGGAAGAGACAGGGGGAGAGGAGCAAGAGACAGGGGAAGAGGTGGAAGAGACAGGGGGGAGAGGAGCAAGAGACAGGGGAGAGGAGCAAGAGACAGGGGGGAAGAGGTGGAAGCGACAGGGGGGGAGAGGAGCAAGAGACAGGGGGAAGAGGTGGAAGCGACAGAGGGGAGAGGAGCAAGAGACAGGTGGCAAGAGGTGGAAGAGACGGTGGGGAAGAGGTGGAAGAGACAGGGGAGAGGAGCCAGAGACAGGGGGAAGAAGTGGAAGAGACAGTGGGGAGAGGAGCAAGAGACAGGGGAGGAGCAAGAGACGGTGGGGAAGCGTGGGAAGAGGACAGGGGGAGAGGAGCCAGAGACAGGGGAGAGGAGCAAGAGACAGGGGGGAAGAGGTGGAAGCGACAGGGGGGAGAGGAGCAAGAGACAGGGGGGAAGAGGTGGAAGAGACAGGGGGGAAGAGGTGGAAGAGACAGGGGGAGAGGAGCAAGAGACAGGGGGGAAGAGGTGGAAGAGACGGTGGTGAAGCGTGGGGAAGAGACAGGGGGAGAGGAGCCAGAGACAGGGGAGAGGAGCAAGAGACAGGGGGGAAGAGGTGAAGCGACAGGGGGGAGAGGAGCAAGAGACAGGGGGAAGAGTGGAAGAGACAGGGGGGAGAGGAGCAAGAGACAGGGGGGAAGAGGTGGAAGCAACAGGGGAGAGGAGCAAGAGACAAGGGGGAAAGAGGTGGAAGAGACAGGGGGAGAGGAGCAAGAGACAGGGGGAAGAGGTGGAAGAGACAGGGGAGAGGAGCAAGAGACGGGGGAAGAGGTGGAAGAGACGGTGGGGAAGAGGTGGAAGATACGGTGGGGAAGAGGTGAGAAGAGACGGTGGGGAAGAGGTGGAAGAGACGGTGGGGAAGAGGTGGAAGAGACAGGGGGAGAGGAGCAAGAGACAGGGGGAAGAGGTGGAAGAGACAGGGGGGAGAGGAGCAAGAGACAGGGGGAAGAGGTGGAAGAGACAGGGGGAGAGGAGCAAGAGACGGGGGAAGAGGTTGGAAGAGACGGTGGGGAAGAGGTGTAAGATACCGGTGGGGAAGAGGTGGAAGAGACGGTGGGGAAGAGGTGGAAGAGACGGTGGGGGGAAGAGGTGGAAGAGACAGGGGAAGAGGTGGAAGAGACTGGTGGGGAAGAGGTGGAAGAGACAGGGGGAGAGGAGCAAGGAGACAGGGGGAAGAGGTGGAAGAGACAGGGGGGAGAGGAGGCAAGAGACAGGGGAGAGGAGCAAGAGACAGGGGGGAAGAGGTGGAAGCGACAGGGGGGAGAGGAGCAAGAGACAGGGGGAAGAGGTGGAAGCGACAGAGGGGAAGAGGAGGCAAGAGACAGGTGGCAAGAGGTTGGAAGAGACGGTGGGGAAGAGGTGGAAGAGACAGGGGGAGAGGAGCCCAGGACAGGGGGGGAAGGAAGTTGGAAGAGACATGGGGAGAGGAGCAAGAGAACAGGGGAGAGGAGCAACGAGGCACAGGGGGGAAGAGGTGGAAGCGAACAGGGGGGGTGGAAGAGGTGGATAGAGACAGGGGGGAGAGGAGCAAGAGACAGGGGGGAAGAGGGTGGACGAGACGGTGGGGAAGAGGGGGAAAGGACAGGGGGAGAGGAGCCCTTAGAGACAGGGGAGAGGAGCAAGAGACAGGGGGGAAGAGGTGGGCGAGCAGGGGGGGAGAGGAGTCAAGAGACAAAGGGGGAAGAGGTGGAAGGACACGGGGGGAGAGGAGCAAGAGACAGGGGGGAAGAGGTGGAAGCGAAGGGGGGAGAGGAGCAAGAGACAGGGGGAAGAGGGTGGAATGAGGACAGGGGGGAGAGGAGCAAGAGACAGGGGGAAGAGGTGGAAGAGACCAGGGGGAGAGGAGCAAGAGACGGGGGAAGAGGTGGAAGAGACGGTGGGGAAGAGGTGTAAGATACGGTGGGGAAGAGGTGGAAGAGACGGTGGGGAAGAGGTGGAAGAGAACGGTGGGGAAGAGGTGGAAGAGACCAGGGGGGAGGAGCCAGAGACAGGGGAGAGGAGCAAGAGACAGGGGGGAAGAGGTGGAAGCGACAGGGGGGAGAGGAGCCAGAGACAGGGGAGAGGAGCAAGAGACAGGGGGGAAAGAGGTGGAAGCGACAGGGGGAGAGGAGCAAGAGACAGGGGGGAAGAGGTGGAAGAGACAGGGGGGAGAGGAGCAAGAGACAGGGGGGAAGAGGTGGAAAGCAACAGGGGGAGAGGAGCAAGAGACAAGGGGGAAAGAGGTGGAAGAGACAGGGGGAGAGGAGCAAGAGACAGGGGGAAGAGGTGGAAGAGACAGGGGGAGAGGAGCAAGAGACGGGGGAAGAGGTGGAAGAAGACGGTGGGGAAGAGGTGTAAGATACGGTGGGGAAGAGGTGGAAGAGACGGTGGGGAAGAGGGTGAAGAGACGGTGAGGGAGAAGAGTGGAAGAGACAGGGGGGAGAGGTGGCAGATACAGGGGGAAGAGGTGGAAGAGACAGGGGGAGAGGAGCAAGAGACAGGGGGAAGATGTGGAAGAAGACGTGGGAAATGGTGGAAGAGACAGGGGGGGAGAGAGCAAGAGACAGGGGGGAAGAGGGTGGAAGAGACAGGGGGGAGAGGAGCACAAGAGACAGGGGGGAAGAGGTGGAAGAGACGGTGGGGAAGAGGTGGAAGAGACAGGGGAGAGAGAGGAAAGACAGGGGGGGAAGAGGTGGAAGAGACAGGGGGAGAGGAGCAAGAGACAGGGGGGGAAGAGACGTGGGGAAGAGGGTGAAGAGACAGGGGGGAGAGGAGCCAGAGACAGGGGGGGAAGAGGTGGAAGAGACAGGGGGGAAGAGGTGGAAAAGACGGTGGGGAAGAGGTGGCAGAGACAGGGGGGAGAGGAGCAAGAGACAGGGGGGACAGGTGGAAGAGACAGGGGGGAGAGGTGGAAGAGACAGGGGAGAGGAGCCAGAGACAGGGGGGAAGAGGTGGAAAAGACAGGGGGGAAGAGGTGGCAGAGACAGGGGGAGAGGAGCAAGAGACAGGGGGGACAGGTGGAAGAGACAGGGGGAGAGGTGGAAGAGACAGGGGAGAGGAGCCAGAGACAGGGGGGAAGAGGTGGAAGAGACAGGGGGAGGTGGAAGAGACAGGGGGAAGAGGTGGAAGAGACAGGGGGAAGAGGTGGAAGAGACAGGGGGGAGAGGAGCCGGAGACAGGGGGACAGGTGGAAGAGACAGGGGGAAGAGGGTGGAAGAGACAAGGGGAGAGGAGCAAGAGACAGAGGGGAGAGGTGGAAGAGACAGGGGGAGAGGGTGGAATAGATAGGGGAAGAAGAGCAAGAGACAGGGGGGAAGAGACAGGGGGAGAGGAGCAAGAGACAGGGGGGAAGAGGTGGAAGAGACAGGGGGGGAGAGGAGCAAGAGACAGAGGGGGAGAGGTGGAAGAGACAGGGGGGGAGAGGTGGAAGAGACAGGGGGAGAGGAGCAAGAGACAGGGGGAAGAGACAGGGGGAGAGGAGCAAGAGACAGGGGGAAGAGGTGGAAGAGACGGTGGGGAAGAGGAAGAAGAAACAGGGGAGGAAGAGGAGGAAGAGACAGGGGAGGAAGAGGAGGACGATGAGGTGATGAAAAAGAGAATGAGAAAGTCTTGGGACCAATGTGCATAAACCCTGTATAAAATCTGGGATGCTTTCAGCGGAAATGTCTGTGTTTGTATCACAGAGGACGCAAGCACACAAACACGCAAGCACACACATGCACACACACACACACATACAAACACAAACACGTTTTATCTTTCTCCATTTCTCTCTCTCTCTCTCTCTCTCTCTCTCTCGCACACGCACACACACACGCACGCACGCACGCGCGCGCACACACACACACACACACACACACACACACACACACAACACACACACACACACACACACACACACACACACACACACACACACACACACACACACACACACACACACACACACACACACACACAGCAAGGACCGAGATCAACAAAAACAAAAAAACAACAAAGGGTTGTCTCTTCTCACGCAAAACCCAGCTTGATTCATCCCCAAAAATCTGTGATCAATCTTCCCCCTGTAATGGTAAAAATATATTGTTGATGCGCTGAAGAACTGTTTTTCTCAAGACCGGAGACGTGCAAATATTTAAGAAATAACAGTGAGAGCTTTCATTTAAACCACAAACACACAAATAACACAACCTCATTTGAGCAAAGGATGGAAAGAAAGAGACTGATATGGAGGGAAAGAGAGAGAGAAAGAGAGAGAGACTGATATGGAGGGAAAGAGAGAGAGAAAGAGAGAGAGACTGATATGGAGGGAAAGAGAGAGAGAAAGAGAGAGAGACTGATATGGAGGGAAAGAGAGAGACTGATATGGAGGGAAAGAGAGAGACTGATATGGAGGGAAAGAGAGAGAGAGACTGATATGCAGGGAAAGAGAGAGAGAGAGAGAGAGAGAGAGAGAGAGAGAGAGACTGATATAGAGGGAAAGAGAGAGAGAGACTGATATGGAGGGAAAGAGAGAGATAAACTTGCATCTTCAAAGAGAGTTGAACCCGCTCTGACTGTCAGTCATTCAGTCAAAACAAACAATGGAAAGGGGGACAAAGGGCTTTCAGGCCGCGCTGCTAAATGTGTGAATTTAACCAACTTATTTGCTAAAAGTTTTGGTTCTGCTGGTCCGAGTGCTGTGTCTGTGAGAAATTACAGATCATTTACTGTTGTGCAGTCAGGGGTAGGAAGAAACCGAGAAAGACACTCACGCACACTGATAGATCATGTAGCCTACTACTGTCAGTTGGGCCTAATATTTTGGCTGTATATTGTATGAATATATTTCATCCCTACTATAGTAGGCTAATAAGGGAAGGCGGATTTAGACACTAGGCTACTTGCAATATAGCCTAACATTGGCTTTTATAACACATAAGTTAGGCAATAGCTATCTACTAGACATTTATATAGTGATTTTAACTGAACACAAGTCTTCATGTATTACACACATGACACAGGCAAACAAAGCACAACGCTGGTAATCTATCCACCTCCATAAAAACTCGTCCCTGTATTGTTCTTTGACAAAAACAGAAGGTTGTATATTGAATTCAATAGAAGAAAACAGGGAGAAAGAGAGACAGTTCCTTAACGTAGTGATTGGCAACAGACTAACCATTAAGGAACTGTCTCTCTGTTTTCTTCTTTTTAATTATATGTAGCCTAATATTTAAACTTGATTTAATTGTCATTTTTTTCTCAACGATCTACACAAAATACTCTGTAAAGTGAAAGTGGAAGAAACATTTGAGCATTTGTAAATAATATATGTATGGAAAATAAAACACTAATATATCTTAATTCAATAAGTATTGAAACATCTGAGTCAATACATGTTCGAATCACCTTTGGCAGCGATTACAGTCTTTCTGGGTAAGTCTCTAAGAGCTTTGCACACTTGGATAACCTGCTGAAAGGTGACTTTGTTTCACAGTGTCTATTGGAAAGCAGACTGAACCAAGTTTAACAGAAGAGACAGGGGGAGAGGAGCCAGAGACAGGGGGGAAGAGGTGGAAGAGACAGTGGGGAGAGGAGCAAGAGACAGGGGAGAGGAGCAAGAGACAGGGGGGAAGAGGTGTTATAAGGTAAATAAGGTAAATATGTAGCTGTTATAAGTTATTATATAAGCCAATGGTCATCTATAAGGCATTTATTCACGGATTTTCTTATTTGTCTAATATACAATACCATTCCAAAGGTTTGGACACACCTACTCATTGAAGGTTTTTTCTTTATTTTTACTATTTTCTACATTGTAGAATAATAGTGAACACATCAAAACTATGAATTAATACATATGAAATCATGTAAGTAAACAAAAAAGTGTTAAACAAATCAAAATATATTTTATATTTGAGATTCTTCAAAGTAACCACCCTGTGCCTTGATGACAGCTTTGCACACTCTTGGCATTATCTCAACCAGATTCATGAGGTAGTCACCTGGAATGCATTTCAATTAACAGTTGTGCCTTGTTAAAAGTTCATTTTGGGAATTTATTTCCTTCTTAATGCGTTTGAGCATCAGCTGTGTTGTGACATGGTAGTGGTGGTATACAGAAGATAGGCCTATCCATTTAATGGATAAAACCAAGTCCATTTAATGGCAAGAACAGCTCAAATAAGCAAAGAGAAACAACAGTCCATCATTACTATAAGACATGAAGGTCAGTCAATCCGGAAAATGGGTCTCAATTCAATGGCTCAGACACAAGATTATGCGGACCGCTCCCGAGGATTGTGGGATTTTGTTCTCCATGGCCGAAATGAGTAAGACATTTATGCAAAACACAGAGATATCCCACCAACCATTCCACTGACTCTTCCACCATTGCAGTCACGGAGAGCAAGGAGCAGTAAGATTGGTCAGTGACACGATGCACCAACCTGACCACCCTCTTCGTGATCTCCTACCACAGAGAAGGGGAGACAGTACTGGCAGAGTCAGCTGCAACCAGAATAAACTGTCCAGCATTGATTGTAAATTGAACGTATTATCTTGTGTTTATAAGTATTGTCTAAATGTAACTGTGCATTCTGCATAATTCAGTCTTGTCGACTGTAAGAATGAAATACATCAAATGTGTTTTACTGATGAGTACCTCTTTAACTCACCCCATGTTGACGCTAACCTCATCCCATCTCCCTGGCTTGTGTGAAATGGAAATGATATATTGCGGTAATTAGATGAGAAAATATAAGTAGTCCTCCCAGAATGCAACAGTTCTGAGTAAGTTTATTGTTCTAGCTGAAGGTGCAACTCTAGGCTTTGTTTACTTGATCCTGTGTGTGTTTCTGCCTCTTTGGTAATCAGAGGTAGAAAGTCATTAAGATGTTATCACAACTGCAGCGGCCCAGGCCTGACACAGGACGTTAACCCAGCCTGGAAAAGAGAGGACGGAGGGAGAGCGGCGTGGCCTTCACTAGCTCAGCCTCCCAGGCCACACGGCTGGCCAGGTCCCAGGAACATACATCAGAGGAGAGGGGCATCATTACTGGTGCCAACCCCTCTGAAACACTGAAACTAGTGCATCACCAGAGGCGTGGTGGTGGCGGTGGTGGTGTGTGTGTGTGTGTGTGTGTGTGTGTGTGTGTGTGTGTGTGTGTGTGTGTGTGTGTGTGTGTGTGTGTGTGTGTGTGTGTGTGTGTGTGTGTGTGTGTGTGTGTGTGTGACCCACCAAGGGGAATGAAGCCGGGCCACAGAGAACAGAACAAAGCAGGCTGGTCTGTCTGGCATTTCATGATTAAACCTGCAGAGAGGAAAAAAATATCAAATATTTTTGGGGAATGAGAATGAATGAGTGAAGGGCTTGATTGGACCCCTTCTCCTCATCCCCAAACGCCCTCTCTGCATCGTCCTCTCTGCTTCACAGTAATCATTGAGTTATTTTACCCACTGACTGTGTCCCAGAGAAATGACTCCCAGGTAAGGTGGGAATTCCGAGGTGCGTTTTCCATTCATTCCGAGGTGCAGTCAGAATACCATTAAGTACTGAGATTTATGGATAGTCAAGTTGCTTTGTTTGTTTTCTCATTCCGTTTCGTCATTCTATCTCCTACCTCACTCCCTCCCTCCTTTCCTCCCTCCCTCCCTCCCTCCCTCCAATCCATCCATCCATCCATCCATCCCTTTTCTCTCGTGTCTGTCCCTCCTACCGCATTGCGTGAGTGGCAGCCGCGACACCTTGACCCTGGCTAATTGACCCCGACCATGACGGCAAAGAAACTATTTTTGGGTGAAATTTTGCCATGGTTTCAGCCTACCTGAGACGCCAGGGTGGCGGCACGGGCTGTCGGGATTTTCTCTTCTCCTCCATCTGACACACTAGACGCCTCTCCTCTCCCCTCCTCCTCTGCCCGACAAGCTACGCTAACCGCTTCTCCTCTCCTCCTTTGTCCGACAAGCTGCTCTACATGACTCTCCTCTCTTTTCCTCTCCTCCTCCTCCTCCACTCCACTCCACCTGCTCCTCTCCTCTCCTCCTTAATCTCCACCTCCTCCTCCTTCTCCTCCTCTCCTCAAACCATGACCACATGGGGCTGCATCATGTTTGCTGGCCTTCTCACACAATCCGAGTGCTATCGCGTGCAGAGACTGCATTGAGAACATAGCATTTTCACCACACTACCTTACGCATGAGTAGCCCCGGCGAGGGAAGGAGGGGAGCGAGAGAGGGAAAGAGAGAAACTGTCAAAGTAGAGTGATAGTGGAGGAAGAGAGAGAGAGAAAGAGAGATGAGGGTGTGGAAATATGACAGAGAGAGAGATCAATGAGTAAACATAAACAATAAAACATTAACAGTAAACATTACACTCACAAAAGTTGAAAAATAAAGACATTTCAAATAATATTATGTCTATATATGTTCCCCATGCCAATAAATCCCTTTAAAAATTGAAAATGAGAGAGAGATTTGTGAATGTAATGTTGACTGTTCATTTCTTGTTAGTTTCACTTTTATTTATTATCTACTTCACTTGCTCTGGCAATGTAAATATATGTTTCCATGCCAATAAAGCTGTCACGGCTGTTGGTGGAACAAGGAGAGGACCAAGGTACATGTTCATCCTTTATTTATGGAACTGAACACTGATTAACAAAACAACAAGGAGAACGACCAAAAAAGTTCTGTCTGGTGCAGACACAAAAACAGAAAGCAACTACCCACAAAACCCATGTGGCAAGAGCTACCTAAGTATGGTTCTCAATCAGATACAACGATAGACAGCTGTCCCTGATTGAGAACCATACCTGGCCAAAAAACTAAGAAATACAAAAACATAGAAAAAGAACATAGCATGCCCACCCTAGTCACAACCTGGCCTAACCAAAATAGAGAATAAAAGCCTCTCTATGGCCAGGGCGTGACACAACCTGGCCTAACCAAAATAGAGAATAAAAGCCTCTCTATGGCCAGGGCGTGACACAACCTGGCCTAACCAAAATAGAGAATAAAAGCCTCTCTATGGCCAGGGTGTGACACAACCTGGCCTAACCAAAATAGAGAATAAAAGCCTCTCTATGGCCAGGGCGTGACACAACCTGGCCTAACCAAAATAGAGAATAAAAGCCTCTCTATGGCCAGGGCGTGACACAACCTGGCCTAACCAAAATAGAGAATAAAAGCCTCTCTATGGCCAGGGCGTGACACAACCTGGCCTAACCAAATAGAGAATAAAAGCCTCTCTATGGCCAGGGCGTGACACAACCTGGCCTAACCAAAATAGAGAATAAAAGCCTCTCTATGGCCAGGGCGTGACACAACCTGGCCTAACCAAAATAGAGAATAAAAGCCTCTCTATGGCCAGGGCGTGACACAACCTGGCCTAACCAAAATAGAGAATAAAAGCCTCTCTATGGCCAGGGCGTGACACAACCTGGCCTAACCAAAATAGAGAATAAAAGCCTCTCTATGGCCAGGGCGTGACACAACCTGGCCTAACCAAAATAGAGAATAAAAGCCTCTCTATGGCCAGGGCGTGACACAACCTGGCCTAACCAAAATAGAGAATAAAAGCCTCTCTATGGCCAGGGCGTGACACAACCTGGCCTAACCAAAATAGAGAATAAAAGCCTCTCTATGGCCAGGGCGTGACACAACCTGGCCTAACCAAAATAGAGAATAAAAGCCTCTCTATGGCCAGGGCGTGACACAACCTGGCCTAACCAAAATAGAGAATAAAAGCCTCTCTATGGCCAGGGCGTGACACAACCTGGCCTAACCAAAATAGAGAATAAAAGCCTCTCTATGGCCAGGGCGTGACACAACCTGGCCTAACCAAAATAGAGAATAAAAGCCTCTCTATGGCCAGGACGTGACACAACCTGGCCTAACCAAAATAGAGAATAAAGCCTCTCTATGGCCAGGGCGTGACACAACCTGGCCTAACCAAAATAGAGAATAAAAGCCTCTCTATGGCCAGGGCGTGACACAACCTGGCCTAACCAAAATAGAGAATAAAAGCCTCTCTATGGCCAGGGCGTGACACAACCTGGCCTAACCAAAATAGAGAATAAAAGCCTCTCTATGGCCAGGGCGTGACACAACCTGGCCTAACCAAATAGAGAATAAAAGCCTCTCTATGGCCAGGGCGTGACACAACCTGGCCTAACCAAAATAGAGAATAAAAGCCTCTCTATGGCCAGGGCGTGACACAACCTGGCCTAACCAAAATAGAGAATAAAAGCCTCTCTATGGCCAGGGCGTGACACAACCTGGCCTAACCAAAATAGAGAATAAAAGCCTCTCTATGGCCAGGGCGTGACACAACCTGGCCTAACCAAAATAGAGAATAAAAGCCTCTCTATGGCGTGACAAAAGCCTTTTGTTATTATCTATTTCACTTGTAAATATTTATTTGAAATGAATGAGAGATGGAGAGAGCGAGATGGATGGAGAGAGTGAGATGGAGAGAGAGAGAGAGAGAGAGAAATTGAGGGAGAGAGAGATGGAGATATATATAAATATATATACAGTGGGGAGAACAAGAATTTGATACACTGCCGATTTTGCAGGTTTTCCTACTTACAATGCATGTAGAGGTCTGTAATTTTTATCATAGGTACACTTCAACTGTGAGAGACGGAATCTAAAACAAAAATCCAGAAAATCACATTGTATGATTTTAAAGTAATTAAATAGCATTTTATTGCATGACGTAAGTATTTGATACATCAGAAAAGCAGAACTTAATATTTGGTACAGAAACCTTTGTTTGCATTTACAGAGATCATACGTTTCCTGTAGTTCTTGACCAGGTTTGCACACACTGCAGCAGGGATTTTGGCCCACTCCTCCATACAGACCTTCTCCAGATCCTTCAGGTTTCTGGGCTGTCGCTGGGCAATAAGGACTTTCAGCTCCCTCCAAAGATTTTCTATTGGGTTCAGGTCTGGAGACTGGCTAGGCCACTCCAGGACCTTGAGATGCTTCTTAAGGAGCCACTCCTTAGTTGCCCTGGCTGTGTGTTTCGGGTCATTGTCATGCTGGAAGACCCAGCCACGACCCATCTTCAATGCTCTTACTGAGGGAAGGAGGTTGTTGGCCAAGATCTCGCGATACATGGCCCCATCCATCCTCCCCTCAACACTGTGCAGTCATCCTGTCCCCTTTGCAGAAAAGCATCCACAAAGAATGATGTTTCCAACTCCATGCTTCACGGTTGGGATGGTGTTCTTGGGGTTGTACTTATCCTTCTTCTTCATCCAAACACGGCGATTGGAGTTTAGACCAAAAGTCTCTATTTTTGTCTCATCAGACCACATGACCTTCTCCCTTTCCTCCTCTGGATCATCCAGATGGTCATTGGCAAACTTCAGGCGGGCCTGGACATGCGCTGGCTTGAGCAGGGGGACCTTGCGTGCGCTGCAGGATTTTAATACATGACGGCGTAGTGTGTTTTCTTTGAGACTGTGGTCCCAGCTCTCTTCAGGTCATTGACCAGGTCCTGCCGTGTAGTTCTGGGCTGATCCCTCACCTTCCTCATGATCATTGATGCCCCACGAGGTGAGATCTTGCATGGAGCCACAGACCGAGGGTGATTGACCGTCATCTTGAACTTCTTCCATTTTCTAATAATTGTGCCAACAGTTGTTGCCTTCTCACCAAGCTGCTTGCCTATTGTCCTGTAGCCCATCCCAGCCTTGTGCAGGTCTACAATTTTATCCCTGATGTCCTTACACAGCTCTCTAGTCTTGGCCATTGTGGAGAGGTTGGAGTCTGTTTGATTGAGTGTGTGGACAGGTGTCTTTTATACAGGTAACGAGTTAAAACAGGTGCAGTTAATACAGGTAATGCGTGGAGAACAGGAGGGATTCTTAAAGAAAAACTAACAGATCTGTGAGAGATGGAATTCTTACTGCTTGGTAGGTGATCAAATACTTATGTCATGCAATAAAATTGAAATTAATTACTTAAAAATCAAACAATGTGATTCAATGTTTAAGATTCCGTCTCTCACAGTTGAAGTGTACCTATGATAAAAAATTGACAGACCTCTACATGCTTTGTAAGTAGGAAAACCTGCAAAATCGGCAGTGAATCAAATACTTGTTCTCCCCACTGTATATATATATATATATATATATATATAGAGAGAGATGGGGAGAGAGAGAGGGGAGAGGGGAGAGAGAGAGAGATGAAGAGATAGAGAGAGAGGTATTATCTCTTACACATACTGCACAGACATACTCATACAGAATACCCTAAGCATGCAAACCCACCTCTTAGTGAGCACACACACACACACACACACACACACACTTACACTCACACGCATTCAATCTCATTTACACTTGACACACTCACTTAGAACATATACACGCAATCCCAAGACTGAACACACACAGACCTACTGTACACTATAGTATGGTATCATCGTCATGCTCGCATAAACAAATTCAAATGAATGAAGACTTATTACTCGCAGAATTAGGGCCTTATTCAATCAGATCAAGCAACAGCCGACACCCGCATAGCTGATGTTTCGGAAGTGGAATGGGTTTGGAGCTGTCAAATTGGTGAGCAGCTGCTCTTGTGATCATTTTAACCAAGCCACACCCGTCCCACTCATGTTGCAAATCCAGAAGGAGAACGTGTGGGCCATATAGAAATAATGACGCTCTAATTGAAATCATGAAATAACATAATGAGAGGTGTAGATTACATCCAGTTTTCAAACTTGTAAACAACAATGAATGGGAATTCTCTTCATGTGGCTCCATGCAGCCAATGGAAATGTCCGCTTTAGGTACAATGCCATGAGCCACTTGTGGATTTGACAGCTCTAAAGCAGTTCAGCATTGCAGATCTGATTTGAATCGGCACCTAATTTACCTTCAGTAAAACTGATGTTTAGGTTAAACATTACAGACTTTCCATGCAGGTTCCAGTGACACCTGCAGTGATGATCAAAAGGTGACATACAGACAAACATTAACAAACAAAGGAAAACGCAAACAGTGGGGATGGACCTTTGATGAGTATCTCCATTATTAACATCATCAGTGGTCAGTGGAATGAAAATGTTATTTATAGTTTACCTGAGAAGCATACTAACACTAACCCATGTCTACACATCACTTCACATGCACCATTAACTGAGGAAAGAGAGTGATCGAGAGAGAGACAGGAAGAGAGAAAGAGAGGGACAATACACTATCTGCAGACCGCAGTAAAAACGCTTCACTCGAGACATCTTGACTTGATGAACTTTAGCTCTGTGTTTAAAGGTAATGCACAGTGTAATGATAATCTATGGTGCCAATCAGGTCATGTATTAAATGTAGGAAGGTGAGTGTTGGGTTTGTCTGATCTCAGTCACCCCTCATCAGCCAGACCTCTACAGTAGATAGAATGTGTGGTCTGGGGTAAAGTAGGTAGAATGTGTGGTTTGGGGTAAAGTAGATCAAATGTGTGGTTTGGGGTAAAGTAGGTAGAATGTGTGGTCTGGGGTAAAGTAGGTAGAATGTGTGGTTTGGGGTAAAGTAGATCAAATGTGTGGTTTGGGGTAAAGTAGGTAGAATGTGTGGTTTGGGGTAAAGTAGGTAGAATGTGTGGTTTGGGGTAAAGTAGGTAGAATGTGTGGTCTGGGGTAAAGTAGGTAGAATGTGTGGTTTGGGGTAAAGTAGATCAAATGTGTGGTTTGGGGTAAAGTAGGTAGAATGTGTGGTTTGGGGTAAAGTAGGTAGAATGTGTGGTTTGGGGTAAAGTAGGTACATTGTGTGGTTTGGGTAAAAAAGGTAGAATTTGTAGTTTGGGTAAAGTAGGTAGAATGTGTGGTTTGGGGTAAAGTAGGTAGAATGTGTGGTTTGGTGTAAAGTAGATAGAATGTGTAGTTTGGGGTAAAAAAGGTTGAATGTGTGGTTTGGGTAAAAAAAAAGGTAGAATTTGTAGTTTGGGGTAAAGTAGGTAGAATGTGTGGTTTGGGGTAAAGTGGGTAGAATGTGTGGTTTGGGTAAAAAAGGTAGATTGTGTGGTTTGGGTAAAAAAGGTAGAATGTGTGGTTTGGTGTAAAGTAGGTAGAATGTGTGATTTGGGGTAAAGTAGGTAGAATGTGTGGTTTGGGTAAAAAAGGTAGAATGTGTGGTTTGGCGTAAAGTAGGTAAAATGTCTGGTTTTGGATAAAGTAGGTGGAATGTGTGGTTTGGGGTAAAGTAGAGAAACGTGTGGTTTGGGATAAAGTAAGTAGATAAAATGTGTGGTTTGGGGTAAAGTAGGTAAAATGTGTGGTTTGGGGTAAAGTAGGTAGAATGTGTGGTTTGGGGTAAAGTAGGTAAATGGTGTGGTCTGTGGTAAAGTAGGTAGAATGTGTGGTTTGGGGTAAAGTAGCTTGAACGTGTGGTTTGGGGTAAAGTAGTTGGAATGTGTTGTTTGGGGTAAAGTAGGTAGAATGTGTGGTTTGGGGTAAAGTATGTAGAATGTGTGGTTTGGGGTAAAGTAGGTAGAATGAGTGGTTTGGGGTAAAGTAGGTGGAATGTGTGGTTTGTGGTAAAGTAGGTAGAATGTGTGGTTTGGGGTAAAGTAGGTAGAATGTGTGGTTTGGGGTAAAGTAGGTAAAATGTCTGGTTTTGGGTAAAGTAGATAGAATGTGTGGTTTGGGGTAAAGTAGGAGTAACGTGTGGTTTGGGGTAAAGTAAGTAGGTAGAATGTGTGGTTTGGTGTAAAGTAGAAAGAACGTGTGGTTTGGGTAAAAAAGGTAGAATGTGTGGTTTGGGGTAAAGTAGGTAGAATGTGTGGTTTGGTGTAAAGTAGGTAGAATGTGTGGTTTAGGTAAAAAAGACAGATTGTGTGGTTTGGTGTAAAGTAGATAGAATGTCTGGTTTTGGGTAAAGTAGATAGAATGTCTGGTTTTGGGTCAAATAGGTAGAGTATGTAGTTTGGGGTAAAGAAGGAAGAATGTGTGGTTTGTTGTGAAGTAGGTAGAATGTGTGGTCTGGGGTAAAGTAGGTAGAATGTGTGGTTTGGGGTAAAGTAGGTAGAATGTGTGGTCTGGGGGTAAAGTAGGTAGAATGTGTGGTTTGGGGTAAAGTAGGTAGAATGTGGGGTCTGGGGTAAAGTAGGTAGAATGTGTGGTCTGGGGCAAAGTAGGTAGAATGTGTGGTCTGGGGTAAAGTAGGTAGAATGTGTGGTTGGGGTAAAGTAGGTAGTATGTGTGGTCTGGGGTAATGTAGGTAGAATGTGTCGTCTGGGGTAAAGTAGGTCAAATGTGTGGTCTGGGGTAATGTAGGTAGAATGTGTGGTCTGGGGTAAAGTAGGTAGAATGTGTGGTCTGGGGTAAAGTAGGTAGAATGTGTGGTCTGGGGTAAAGTAGGTAGAATGTGTGGTCTGGGGTAATGTAGGTAGAATGTGTGGTCTGGGGTAAAGTAGGTAGAGTGTGTGGTCTGGGGTAAAGTAGGTCAAATGTGTGGTCTGGGGTAATGTAGGTAGAATGTGTGGTCTGGGGTAAAGTAGGTAGAATGTGTGGTCTGGGGTAAAGTAGGTAGAGTGTGTGGTCTGGGGTAAAGTAGGTAGAATGTATGGTCTGGGGTAAAGTAGGTAAATGGTGTGGTCTGTGGTAAAGTAGGTAGAATGTGTGGTTTGCGGTAAAGTAGCTTGAACGTGTGGTTTGGGGTAAAGTAGTTGGAATGTGTTGTTTGGGGTAAAGTAGGTAGAATGTGTGGTTTGGGGTAAAGTATGTAGAATGTGTGGTTTGGGGTAAAGTAGGTAGAATGAGTGGTTTGGGGTAAAGTAGGTGGAATGTGTGGTTTGTGGTAAAGTAGGTAGAATGTGTGGTTTGGGGTAAAGTAGGTAGAATGTGTTGTTTGGTGTAAAGTAGGTAAAATGTCTGGTTTGGGGTAAAGTAGGAGTAACGTGTGGTTTGGGGTAAAGTAAGTAGGTAGAATGTGTGGTTTGGTGTAAAGTAGAAAGAACGTGTGGTTTGGGTAAAAAAGGTAGAATGTGTGGTTTGGGGTAAAGTAGGTGGAATGTGTGGTTTGGTGTAAAGTAGGTAGAATGTGTGGTTTAGGTAAAAAATACAGAATGTGTGGTTTGGTGTAAAGTAGATAGAATGTCT
Organism: Oncorhynchus kisutch; assembly: GCF_002021735.2. Taxonomy (NCBI): domain Eukaryota; kingdom Metazoa; phylum Chordata; class Actinopteri; order Salmoniformes; family Salmonidae; genus Oncorhynchus; species Oncorhynchus kisutch. The sequence goes on from NC_034196.2 coordinate 32,191,551, forward strand.
GGTTTTGGGTAAAGTAGATAGAATGTCTGGTTTTGGGTCAAATAGGTAGAGTATGTAGTTTGGGGTAAAGAAGGAAGAATGTGTGGTTTGTTGTGAAGTAGGTAGAATGTGTGGTCTGGGGTAAAGTAGGTAGAATGTGTGGTTTGGGGTAAAGTAGCTTGAACGTGTGGTTTGGGGTAAAGTAGTTGGAATGTGTTGTTTGGGGTAAAGTAGGTAGAATGTGTGGTTTGGGGTAAAGTATGTAGAATGTGTGGTTTGGGGTAAAGTAGGTAGAATGAGTGGTTTGGGGTAAAGTAGGTGGAATGTGTGGTTTGTGGTAAAGTAGGTAGAATGTGTGGTTTGGGGTAAAGTAGGTCGAATGTGTTGTTTGGTGTAAAGTAGGTAAAATGTCTGGTTTGGGGTAAAGTAGGAGTAACGTGTGGTTTGGGGTAAAGTAAGTAGGTTGAATGTGTGGTTTGGTGTAAAGTAGAAAGAACGTGTGGTTTGGGTAAAAAAGGTAGAATGTGTGGTTTGGGGTAAAGTAGGTAGAATGTGTGGTTTGGTGTAAAGTAGGTAGAATGTGTGGTTTAGGTAAAAAATACAGAATGTGTGGTTTGGTGTAAAGTAGATAGAATGTCTGGTTTTGGGTAAAGTAGATAGAATGTCTGGTTTTGGGTCAAATAGGTAGAGTATGTAGTTTGGGGTAAAGAAGGAAGAATGTGTGGTTTGTTGTGAAGTAGGTAGAATGTGTGGTCTGGGGTAAAGTAGGTAGAATGTGTGGTTTGGGGTAAAGTAGGTAGAATGTGTGGTCTGGGGGTAAAGTAGGTAGAATGTGTGGTTTGGGGTAAAGTAGGTAGAATGTGGGGTCTGGGGTAAAGTAGATAGAATGTGTGGTCTGGGGTAAAGTAGGTAGAATTTGTGGTCTGGGGTAAAGTAGGTAGAATGTGTGGTTGGGGTAAAGTAGGTAGTATGTGTGGTCTGGGGTAATGTAGGTAGAATGTGTGGTCTGGGGTAAAGTAGGTCAAATGTGTGGTCTGGGGTAATGTAGGTAGAATGTGTGGTCTGGGGTAAAGTAGGTAGAATGTGTGGTCTGGGGTAAAGTAGGTAGAATGTGTGGTCTGGGGTAAAGTAGGTAGAATGTGTGGTCTGGGGTAAAGTAGGTAGAATGTGTGGTCTGGGGTAAAGTAGGTAGAGTGTGTGGTCTGGGGTAAAGTAGGTCAAATGTGTGGTCTGGGGTAATGTAGGTAGAATGTGTGGTCTGGGGTAAAGTAGATAGAATGTGTGGTCTGGGGTAAAGTAGGTATAATGTGTGGTCTGGGGTAAAGTAGGTAGAGTGTGTGGTCTGGGGTAAAGTAGGTAGAGTGTGTGGTCTGGGGTAAAGTAGGTAGAATGTGTGGTCTGGGGTAAAGTAGGTAGAATGTGTGGTCTGGGGTAAAGTAGGTAGAGTGTGTGGTCTGGGGTAAAGTAGGTAGAATGTGTGGTCTGGGGTAAAGTAGGTAGAGTGTGTGGTCTGGGGTAAAGTAGGTAGAATGTGTGGTCTGGGGTAAAGTAGGTAGAATGTGTGGTCTGGGGTAAAGTAGGTAGAGTGTGTGGTCTGGGGTAAAGTAGGTAGAGTGTGTGGTCTGGGGTAAAGTAGGTAGAGTGTGTGGTCTGGGGTAAAGTAGGTAGAATGTGTGGTTTGTAATTATGTTTTTTCCACCATTTGTATCACTTTCACCCCCAGTGGAAAATTATTATTATCAGCAGAGTGAAGAGGACTACAATCATTCACCGTTTCTCAAGTTTGCAAATCGCCTTGAAAATTGGGCAGGCCTGCAGAGTGTTTACCACTAAAGTCCTCTGTTCTTTTTCTCTTGATGTGTGTGCTGGAGGTCTGAAAACCCCACACCGAACAGCCCTGTCAGAACCCAGACCCAAACATAAACCAATTTTACAGAGCCTTTCCCCTTCATGGTATTACAAGAAACAATAGCACTTGTTTGAAAAATAACAGTTCAATCAATTCTTAATCAAATTAAATAAAACATGTTTTTTTTTATCCAGTAGGCAGACATGTAGATGTTTTAGATGGTGAAAGTAAAACTAAAGAGCACCCCATTGAGATCATTTTGTGATAAAATTCGGATGTACAATTTGGCACATACAATAAACACATTTAAGGGGTTGTCACTAAAAATGACGTGTTTGACTTTCAGCGTACACAACACAAAAGGCCCCTTGCCCCTGTGTGTGTGTGTGTGTGTGGCGGCTGCCTGCTTTTAGCATGTTGGACACCATAATTTATATCAAATACATTTTTATTTGTCACATGTGCAGAATACAACAGCAGTAGACTTTAGGGTGAAATGCTTACTTACGAGCTCATTACCAAAAATTTAAAAGTTAAAAAGTAAGAACAATTCATACAAAATTAAAAAAGGAAATAGTAACACAATAAAATAGCAATAACGAGGCCATACACCAGGAGTACCGGTACCAAGTCAATGTGCCGGGGTACGAGGCTATACACCAGGAGTACCGGTACCGAGTCAATGTGCCGGGGTACGAGGCTATACACCAGGAGTACCGGTACCGAGTCAATGTGCCGGGGTACGAGGCCATACACCAGGAGTACCGGTACCGAGTCAATGTGCCGGGGTACGAGGCTATACACCAGGAGTACCGGTACCGAGTCAATGTGCCAGGGTACGAGGCCATACACGAGGAGTACCGGTACCGAGTCAATGCGCCGGGGTACGAGGCTATACACCAGGAGTACCGGTACCGAGTCAATGTGCCGGGGTACGAGGCCATACACCAGGAGTACCGGTACCGAGTCAATGTGCCGGGGTACGAGGCTATACACCAGGAGTACCGGTACCGAGTCAATGTGCCGGGGTACGAGGCTATACACCAGGAGTACCGGTACCGAGTCAATGTGCCGGGGTACGAGGCCATACACCAGGAGTACCGGTACCGAGTCAATGTGCCGGGGTACGAGGCCATACACCAGGAGTACCGGTACCGAGTCAATGTGCCAGGGTACGAGGCCATACACCAGGAGTACCGGTACCGAGTCAATGTGCCGGGGTACGAGGCTATACACCAGGAGTACCGGTACCGAGTCAATGTGCCGGGGTACGAGGCCATACACCAGGAGTACCGGTACCGAGACAATGTGCCGGGGTACGAGGCTATACACCAGGAGTACCGGTACCGAGTCAATGTGCCGGGGTACGAGGCCATACACAAGGAGTACCGGTACCGAGTCAATGTGCCGGGGTACGAGGCCATACACCAGGAGTACGGTACCGAGTCAATGTGCCGGGGTACGAGGCCATACACCAGGAGTACCGGTACCGAGTCAATGTGCCGGGGTACGAGGCTATACACCAGGAGTACCGGTACCGAGTCAATGTGCCGGGGTACGAGGCTATACACCAGGAGTACCGGTACCGAGTCAATGTGCCGGGGTACGAGGCCATACACCAGGAGTACCGGTACCGAGTCAATGTGCCGGGGTACGAGGCTATACACCAGGAGTACCGGTACCGAGTCAATGTGCCGGGGTACGAGGCCATACACCAGGAGTACCGGTACCGAGTCAATGTGCCGGGGTACGAGGCCATACACCAGGAGTACCGGTACCGAGTCAATGTGCCGGGGTACGAGGCCATACACCAGGAGTACCGGTACCGAGTCAATGTGCCGGGGTACGAGGCCATACACCAGGAGTACCGGTACCGAGTCAATGTGCCGGGGTACGAGGCCATACACCAGGAGTACCGGTACCAGAGTCAATGTGCCGGGGTACGAGGCCATACACAAGGAGTACCGGTACCGAGTCAATGTGCCGGGGTACGAGGCCATACACCAGGTGTACCGGTACCGAGTCAATGTACCGGGGTACGAGGCCATACACCAGGAGTACCGGTACCGAGTCAATGTGCCGGGGTACGAGGCCATACACCAGGAGTACCGGTACCGAGTCAATGTGCCGGGGTACGAGGCCCATACACCAGGAGTACCGGTACCGAGTCAATGTGCCGGGGTACGAGGCCATACACCAGGAGTACCGCACCAGGAGTACCGGTACCGAGTCAATGTACCGGGGTACGAGGCCATACACCAGGAGTACCGGTACCGAGTCAATGTGCCGGGGTACGAGGCCATACACCAGGAGTACCGGTACCGAGTCAATGTGCCGGGGTACGAGGCCATACACCAGGAGTACCGGTACCGAGTCAATGTGCCGGGGTACGAGGCCATACACCAGGAGTACCGGTACCGAGTCAATGTGCCGGGGTACGAGGCCATACACCAGGAGTACCGGTACCGAGTCAATGTGCCGGGGTACGAGGCCATACACCAGGAGTACCGGTACCGAGTCAATGTGCCGGGGTACGAGGCCATACACCAGGAGTACCGGTACCGAGTCAATGTGCCGGGGTACGAGGCCATACACCAGGAGTACCGGTACCGAGTCAATGTGCCGGGGTACGAGGCCATACACCAGGAGTACCGGTACCGAGTCAATGTGCCGGGGTACGAGGCCATACACCAGGAGTACCGGTACCGAGTCAATGTGCCGGGGTACGAGGCTATACACCAGGAGTACCGGTACCGAGTCAATGTGCCGGGGTACGAGGCCATACACCAGGAGTACCGGTACCGAGTCAATGTGCCGGGGTACGAGGCTATACACCAGGAGTACCGGTACCGAGTCAATGTGCCAGGGTACGAGGCCATACACCAGGAGTACCGGTACCGAGTCAATGTACCGGGGTACGAGGCCATACACCAGGAGTACCGGTACCGAGTCAATGTGCCGGGGTACGAGGCTATACACCAGGAGTACCGGTACCGAGTCAATGTGCCGGGGTACGAGGCTATACACCAGGAGTACCGGTACCGAGTCAATGTGCCAGGGTACGAGGCCATACACCAGGAGTACCGGTACCGAGTCAATGTGCCGGGGTACGAGGCCATACACCAGGAGTACCGGTACCGAGTCAATGTGCCGGGGTACGAGGCCATACACCAGGAGTACCGGTACCGAGTCAATGTGCCAGGGTACGAGGCCATACACCAGGAGTACCGGTACCGAGTCAATGTGCCGGGGTACGAGGCTATACACCAGGAGTACCGGTACCGAGTCAATGTGCCAGGGTACGAGGCTATACACGAGGAGTACCGGTACCGAGTTAATGTGCCGGGGTACGAGGCTATACACCAGAAGTACCGGTACCGAGTCAATGTGCCGGGGTACGAGGCTATACACCAGGAGTACCGGTACCGAGTCAATGTGCCGGGGTACGAGGCTATACACCAGGAGTACCGGTACCGAGTCAATGTGCCGGGGTACGAGGCTATACACCAGGAGTACCGGTACCGAGTCAATGTGCCGGGGTACGAGGCCATACACCAGGAGTACCGGTACCGAGTCAATGTGCCGGGGTACGAGGCCATACACCAGGAGTACCGGTACCGAGTCAATGTGCCGGGGTACGAGGCCATACACCAGGAGTACCGGTACCGAGTCAATGTGCCGGGGTACGAGGCTATACACCAGGAGTACCGGTACCGAGTCAATGTGCCGGGGTACGAGGCTATACACCAGGAGTACCGGTACCGAGTCAATGTGCCGGGGTACGAGGCTATACACCAGGAGTACCGGTACCGAGTCAATGTGCCGGGGTACGAGGCTATACACCAGGAGTACCGGTACCGAGTCAATGTGCCGGGGTACGAGGCTATACACCAGGAGTACCGGTACCGAGTCAATGTGCCGGGGTACGAGGCTATACACCAGGAGTACCGGTACCGAGTCAATGTGCCGGGGTACGAGGCTATACACCAGGAGTACCGGTACCGAGTCAATGTGCCGGGGTACGATGCTATACACCAGGAGTACCGGTACCGAGTCAATGTGCCGGGGTACGAGGCTATACACCAGGAGTACCGGTACCGAGTCAATGTGCCGGGGTACGAGGCTATACACCAGGAGTACCGGTACCGAGTCAATGTGCCGGGGTACGAGGCCATACACCAGGAGTACCGGTACCGAGTCAATGTGCCAGGGTACGAGGCCATACACGAGGAGTACCGGTACCGAGTCAATGTGCCGGGGTACGAGGCCATACACAAGGAGTACCGGTACCGAGTCAATGTGCCGGGGTACGAGGCTATACACCAGGAGTACCGGTACCGAGTCAATGTGCCGGGGTACGAGGCCATACACCAGGAGTACCGGTACCGAGTCAATGTGCCGGGGTACGAGGCTATACACCAGGAGTACCGGTACCGAGTCAATGTGCCGGGGTACGAGGCTATACACCAGAAGTACCGGTACCGAGTCAATGTGCCAGGGTACGAGGCCATACACCAGGAGTACCGGTACCAAGTCAATGTGCCGGGGTACGAGGCTATACACCAGGAGTACCGGTACCAAGTCAATGTGCCGGGGTACGAGGCTATACACCAGGAGTACCGGTACCGAGTCAATGTGCCGGGGTACGAGGCCATACACAAGGAGTACCGGTACCGAGTCAATGTGCCGGGGTACGAGGCCATACAGCAGGAGTACCGGTACCGAGTCAATGTGCCGGGGTACGAGGCTATACACCAGGAGTACTGGTACCGAGTCAATGTGCCGGGGTACGAGGCTATACACCAGGAGTACCGGTACCGAGTTAATGTGCCGGGGTACGAGGCTATACACCAAGAGTACCGGTACCGAGTCAATGTGCCAGGGTACGAGGCCATACACGAGGAGTACCGGTACCGAGTCAATGTGCCGGGGTACGAGGCCATACACAAGGAGTACCGGTACCGAGTCAATGTGCCGGGGTACGAGGCTATACACCAGGAGTACCGGTACCGAGTCAATGTGCCGGGGTACGAGGCCATACACCAGGAGTACCGGTACCGAGTCAATGTGCCGGGGTACGAGGCTATACACCAGGAGTACCGGTACCGAGTCAATGTGCCGGGGTACGAGGCTATACACCAGAAGTACCGGTACCGAGTCAATGTGCCAGGGTACGAGGCCATACACCAGGAGTACCGGTACCAAGTCAATGTGCCGGGGTACGAGGCTATACACCAGGAGTACCGGTACCAAGTCAATGTGCCGGGGTACGAGGCTATACACCAGGAGTACCGGTACCGAGTCAATGTGCCGGGGTACGAGGCCATACACAAGGAGTACCGGTACCGAGTCAATGTGCCGGGGTACGAGGCCATACAGCAGGAGTACCGGTACCGAGTCAATGTGCCGGGGTACGAGGCTATACACCAGGAGTACCGGTACCGAGTCAATGTGCCGGGGTACGAGGCTATACACCAGGAGTACCGGTACCGAGTTAATGTGCCGGGGTACGAGGCTATACACCAAGAGTACCGGTACCGAGTCAATGTGGCGGGGTACGAGGCCATACACAAGGAGTACCGGTACCGAGTCAATGTGCCGGGGTACGAGGCTATACACCAGGAGTACCGGTACCGAGTCAATGTGCCAGGGTACGAGGCTATACAAAAGGTACATCTAGGTAGGTAAAAAAGTGGAAAGGCAATCAGGATAGATAATAAACAGAGCAACGGCAGCCTATGTGAAGAGTGTGAAAGTGTGTCTATGTGTGAGTTTGTGTGTGTGTGTGGCGTCAATATGCATGCGTGTGTGTTTTGTGTTTGTGGACCTATGTAGAGTGTGTGTGTTTAAGTGTGTGTTGGAGTGTCAGTGTAGAATGTGTGAGTGTGTGCTTCCAATGAGTGTGCATGGAGCCGGTGCAAGAGAGTCAATGCAAATAGTCTGGGTAGCCATTTGATTACGTGTTTTTTGACAATTTTTAGGGCTTGGTATAGAGGTCCCTGGATGGCAGAGAGGACAGCCCAAGTGATGGGCCATACGCACTACCCTAGCGCCTTACGGTTGGATGCCCATGAGGGCCCATGCCAAATCTTGAGGGAAGAGACTTCTTCTTTTATTTTTAAATTTTACCTTTGGTGGTATCCAATTGTTTTAGTAGCTACTATCTTGTCTCATCGCTACAACTCCCGTACGGGCTCGGGAGAGACGAAGGTTGAAAGTCATGCGTCCTCTGATACACAACCCAACCAAGCCGCACTGCTTCTTAACACAGCGCCATCCAACCCGGAAGCCAGCCGCACCAATGTGTTGGAGGAAACACCGTGCACCTGGCAACCTTGGTTAGCGCGCACTGCGCCCGGCCCGCCACAGAGTCTCTGGTGGCACAGCTGTAGTACAGCGCCCTTAACCACTGCGCCACCCGGGAGGCCCTGGGAAGAGACTTCTTCACGACTGTGTCGACCCGCTCCACTACAGCCTCGTCGATGTGAGTTGGGGCTGGCTCGGCCCTCCTTTTCCTTTGTGTTGCTGATGTTGAGGGAGAGGTTGTTGTCCTGGCAGCAGAACAGGGAGTAAAGTTGTATTTGGAAAATTTTGGCATCGTACCCTTCTAATGTAGATTGAAACCAGGAAAATAAATGTCTTGATAAGAGGTCATGCTAAACAGTGAAAGAGGGTGTCAGTCCATAAAAGGAGAGGTCACCCTAAACAAGCCTATTGTTGACAATTCATAAAATGAACAAAGAACAGATAAGTTTTGCCTTGCTGTGATCAAACATAGATCAAGGAATAGCAGTGTTCCCTGACCATATACAACCCAGATGGTTTCCTCTTTCACTTGTTTTTTTCTCCTTCTGTCCTACTTCCTGAAAGCATCCGATGCGGTAATGTATTCACGTCTTGTCGGTAATGTATTCACGTCTTGTCGGTAATGTTTTCACGTCTTGTCGGTAATGTTTTCACGTCTTGTCGGTAATGTTTTCACGTCTTGTCGGTAATGTTTTCACGTCTTGTCGGTAATGTATTCACGTCTTGTCGGTAATGTTTTCACGTCTTGTCGGTAATGTATTCACGTCTTGTCGGTAATGTTTTCACGTCTTGTCGGTAATGTTTTCACGTCTTGTCGGTAATGTATTCACGTCTTGTCGGTAATGTTTTCACGTCTTGAATACCGAAAAGAAAAGCTGTCGGAATTTCGCTGGACCGCATCTTGTTTCCAGGAGTTCTGTACTGTATCCCGGGACAGGGTGAATGTGGATTTCTTAAACATACTGTACACATGCTAGCTTTTAGTGGGTACTTACCCATTCTCCTTTCTATCTACACTGAGTGTACAAAACATTAGGAACATCTGCTCTTTCCATGACATAGACTGACCAGGTGAATCCAGGTCAAAACCATGATCCCTTATTAATGTCACTTTTTAAATCCAGTTCAATCAGTGTAGATCAGCGTTTCCCAAACTCAGTCCCAAGGGGTGCACATTTTGTTTTTTGTCCAAACACTACACAGCTGATTCAAATGATCAAAGCTTGATGATCAGTTGATTATTTGAATCAGCTGTGTAGTGTTAGGGTAAAAGCCAAAACCTGCACCCCTTGGGGTCCCAGGGACTGAGTTTGGGAGACCCTGGTGTAGATAAAAGGGAGGAGACTGGTTAAAGAATGATTTTTAAGCCTTGAGACAATTGTGACATGTATGTGTGTGTGCCATTCAGAGGTTGACTGGGCAAGACAAAATATTTAAGTGCCTTTGAACGGGGTATGGTAGTAGGTGCCAGGCACACCGGATTGAGTGTGTCACGCTCAACAGTTTCCAGTGTGTATCAATAATGGTCCACCACCCAAAGGACATCCAGCCAACTGGACACAACTGTGGAAAGCATTGGGCCAGCATTCGACACCGCGTAGCCAGCTTGTAGCCACCACCGGGTAGCCACCATGGGCCAGCTTTCGACACTGTGTAGAGTCAATGTCCCGAATAATTGAGGCTGTTCTGAGGGCAAAAGGGGGTGCAAGTTATACCCCTTTTTGCCCTCAGAACAGCCTCAACTCATCGGGGCATGGACTCTACAAGGTGTTGAAAGTGTGACACTGTGCAACTCAATATTAGGAATGTGTTCCTAATGATTTGAACACTCAGTGTATTTTCCAGAATGTGTCTATAACCCATATATAACCCATACTGGTTACCAGGTAACCAGCGGCTAATTAGACAATCTTAGCTCTTCTGTCCTCTTGGACCAGGCCTCAGCTGGCTTCTCTAGATGTGGAGGGTGTCTGAATGAAAACTGAAGTATAATGTCTGAATAAAGCCTATACAAACCTATAATATGTATTTTCTATATTGATTCATGTTTTTGTTCTTTAATTTCCCAAGGTATGAAAGTACTTGCCATTGTTTCCTGTGTGTGTGTGTGTGTGTGTGTGCTTGCGTGTGTGTATGTATGTGTGAAGTGCATGAGGCTCCAGGAGTGAGTATGTGTGTGTGTGTGTGGGTGTGTGTGTGTGTGTGTGTGTCTTTAGAAAGCGCAGGTGTCAGTGTGTGTGGTCCCCACAGTGGTGGTGACGGTTGAGGGTTCGGAGGCCTCATTAAAGAACCGTCACTCGCGGGGTTAATATCTGTTTCCCATCTTTACCAAGTGGCTCTCGAGGGTCTGTGGGTTTCTCCCATTTCATTTAGTAAAAAAAAGAAATGCAGAAAAAAAGCCCTCACTTATGAAATGACAAGTACTTGAAAAGATCTAATATGGTGTTAATTGTCTAGCTGCCTTGACAAGGGGTGTGGATGGAAGGAATGGAGTGGGGCAGGGTGGAGCGGTGTGGTGGAGGGGCGCTCAAGCATGTTTCGCATTACAATAGGAAATGAACGCATTCTCTTCTGCAAACAGGGTGTGTTGTGTAGCCCTGTTGATATGAAGAGGGTGGAGAGGGGCAGTACGGCTGGAGTGGAGTGGGACACACACACAGGCACACTTAGAAAAGTCTTGAAGGACTCTTGGTCTCTCTAGTTTCTCAGTCTTGATTTTATACTCTGCAGCAGGCTCACAAAGAGATGCTCTAGTGCACAACACAGCATGAAAACAGCCCATCTAATAAGGCTCCTGAGTTAGGCACTATAACTTTCAATAGATCCACTTCAGCCACTGCAAAGGATCTGAGGACTGCACCGCACCCAGCAGCCCACTTCCCCTCTGAAGGAAACTGGTTTCACAAATGCTATCTCATATTAGGGGTATGTGCTCATGGCAGAAAGCTATCACAGAAACTCAGTAAGAGAGATAAAACCCTGCCTAATGATAGGATTTGTAAGTACTGTAGACTCTATAATCAGGCCAGAAATGCAAGTACAATTGATTAATAACCACAGGCCAATTAAACTGTAGTATTCTTCAGTAGTTGACAGGGTAGCCTATATAACAGGTTCCTATTCACCTTGGTGACCACTTTGAGCTTGTGTTTCCTCTAGAGAACCTGTGGGATTCATACTGTAAAATGGATAATCAATAAATGATGGGTTGACTTTTACTTAGTGACTGGTGACACTGACTACATTTGTTTTGTCCTGGCTTACAATTTCTCTGATTACTTTGGCACGCTCTCTTTGGGACAGGTCAAGGACGCACCAAAACTAAAGCGTGGGAGGAGCTACCTAACGTGAACATTTAGGCCTATTCTCCTACCAGGAGCAAGCTTGCCTGCTCTGCCCTTACCCGTCGATTCCCTTCGCCAACCGCCACAGCGTAATTAGCGAGCTCAAGATTTACTCTGCCAGAAAAATGTGTTTTTAACTTGTATGCGAATTTTCTGCGGTGGATCCTCCCAGTTCCAATCATCCATACCATGCGGAAAACAACAGACTTCCCACCCTCCCTACGCCATCGGAGCAACGTATGGTGCACAGGCATTGTTGTTGGTACAGGCTAACATCTGTAGCCTAAAAAGGAATGATATGGAACACACAGGATGGGAGCTCGTCTGCTGCTCTCTGTTTCATTCACTGAAACTTTTGTGGGAAATGTGGTGGAGAAGAAAATAGCCTTTTCCAGGGTGAGGAGTTGGCGGGGCAGGAAAGACTTACGTTTCTTAGTGTGATGGTGTCAGCTGGACAGATTTCTCTCTCATATTTCCCATTATCGTTCTAGTATAGAAATATTAGATTCTCCTTATTAAATTGAGATGTGTAGCCGATTAAATCATTACTTGTCAGTTATTCTTGTCTATTTGAAGAACTGAAAATCTCCTACCACACACATTGTATTAATGGACTCCCTGGTGTATTGGCCTCTCTGGTGTAATGGCCTCTCTGGTGTAATGGCCTCCCTGGTGTAATGGCCTCTCTGGTGTAATGGCCTCTCTAGTGTTTTGGCCTCTCTGGTGTTTTGGCCTCTCTGTTGTAATGGCCTCTCTGGTGTAATGGCTTCTCTGGTGTAATGGCCTCTCTGGTGTAATGGCCTCTCTGGTGTAATGGCCTCTCTGGTGTATTGGCCTCCCTGGTGTATTGGCCTCCCTGGTGTATTGGCCTCTCTGGTGTATTGGCCTCGCTGGTGTTTTGGCCTCTCTGGTATAATGGCCTCTCTGGTATAATGGCCTCGCTGGTGTTTTGGCCTCTCTGGTGTTTTGGCCTCTCTGGTGTAATGGCCTCTCTGGTGTAATGGCCTCTCTGGTGTAATGGCCTCTCTGCTGTTTTGGCCTCTCTGGTGTTTTGGCCTCTCTGGTGTTTTGGCCTCTCTGGTGTTTTGAACTCTCTGGTGTTTTGGCCTCTCTAGTATTTTGGCCTCTCTGGTGTAATGGCCTCTCTGGTGTTTTGGCCTCTCTGGTGTAATGTCCTCTCTGGTGTTTTGGCCTCTCTGGTGTTTTGGCCTCTCTGGTGTAATGGGCTCTCTGGTGTAATGGCCTCTCTGGTGTAATGGGCTCTCTGTTGTAATGGCCTCCCTGGTGTAATGGCCTCCCTGGTGTAATGGCCTCTCTAGTGTTTTGGCCTCTCTGTTGTAATGAATCTCTGGTGTAATGGCTTCTCTGGTGTAATGGCCTCTCTGGTGTAATGGCCTCTCTGGTGTAATGGCCTCTCTGGTGTATTGGCCTCCCTGGTGTATTGGCCTCCCTGGTGTATTGGCCTCTCTGGTGTATTGACCTCGCTGGTGTTTTGGCCTCTCTGGTATAATGGCCTCTCTGGTATAATTGGCTCGCTGGTGTTTTGGCCTCTCTGGTGTTTTGGCCTCTCTGGTGTAATGGACTCTCTGGTGTAATGGCCTCTCTGGTGTAATGGCTTCTCTGGTGTTTTGGCCTCTCTGGTGTTTTGGCCTCTCTGGTGTTTTGGCCTCTCTGGTGTTTTGAACTCTCTGGTGTTTTGGCCTCTCTAGTGTTTTGGCCTCTCTGGTGTAATGGCCTCTCTGGTGTTTTGGCCTCTCTGGTGTAATGGCCTCTCTGGTGTAATGGGCTCTCTGGTGTTTTGGCCTCTCTGGTGTTTTGGCCTCTCTGGTGTAATGGCCTCTTTGGTGTTTTGGCCTCTCTGGTGTTTTGGCCTCTCTGGTGTAATGGCCTCTCTGGTGTTTTGGCCTCTCTGGTGTAATGGCCTCTCTGGTGTAATGGCCTCTCTGGTGTATTGGCCTCCCTGGTGTATTGGCCTCCCGGTGTATTGGCCTCTCTGGTGTATTGGCCTCTCTGGTGTATTGGCCTCGCTGGTGTTTTGGCCTCTCTGGTGTAATGGCCTCTCTGGTGTAATGGCCTCTCTGGTGTAATGGCCTCTCTGGTGTTTTGGCCTCCCTGGTGTTTTGGCCTCTCTGGTGTTTTGGCCTCTCTGGTGTTTTGAACTCTCTGGTGTTTTGGCCTCTCTGGTGTTTTGGCCTCTCTGGTGTTTTGGCCTCTCTGGTGTTTTGAACTCTCTGGTGTTTTGGCCTCTCTGGTGTTTTGGCCTCTCTGGTGTAATGGCCTCTCTGGTGTTTTGGCCTCTCTGGTGTAATGGCCTCTCTGGTGTAATGGGCTCTCTGGTGTTTTGGCCTCTCTGGTGTTTTGGCCTCTCTGGTGTAATGGCCTCTTTGGTGTTTTGGCCTCTCTGGTGTTTTGGCCTCTCTGGTGTAATGGCCTCTCTGGTGTTTTGGCCTCTCTGGTGTAATGGCCTCTCTGGTGTAATGGCCTCTCTGGTGTATTGGCCTCCCTGGTGTATTGGCCTCCCTGGTGTATTGGCCTCTCTGGTGTATTGGCCTCGCTGGTGTTTTGGCCTCTCTGGTATAATGGCCTCTCTGGTATAATGGCCTCGCTGGTGTTTTGGCCTCTCTGGTGTTTTGGCCTCTCTGGTGTAATGGCCTCTCTGGTGTAATGGCCTCTCTGGTGTAATGGCCTCTCTGGTGTTTTGGCCTCTCTGGTGTTTTGGCCTCTCTGGTGTTTTGGCCTCTCTGGTGTTTTGAACTCTCTGGTGTTTTGGCCTCTCTAGTGTTTTGGCCTCTCTGGTGTAATGGCCTCTCTGGTGTTTTGGCCTCTCTGGTGTAATGGCCTCTCTGGTGTTTTGGCCTCTCTGGTGTAATGGCCTCTCTGGTGTAATGGGCTCTCTGGTGTAATGGCCTCTCTGGTGTAATGGCCTCTCTGGTGTAATGGCCTCTCTGGTGTAATGGCCTCCCTGGTGTAATGGCCTCTCTAGTGTTTTGGCCTCTCTGGTGTTTTGGCCTCTCTGTTGTAATGGCCTCTCTGGTGTAATGGCTTCTCTGGTGTAATGGCCTTTCTGGTGTAATGGCCTCTCTGGTGTAATGGCCTCTCTGGTGTATTGGCCTCCCTGGTGTATTGGCCTCCCTGGTGTATTGGCCTCTCTGGTGTATTGGCCTCGCTGGTGTTTTGGCCTCTCTGGTATAATGGCCTCTCTGGTATAATGGCCTCGCTGGTGTTTTGGCCTCTCTGGTGTTTTGGCCTCTCTGGTGTAATGGCCTCACTGGTGTAATGGCCTCTCTGGTGTAATGGCCTCTCTGGTGTTTTGGCCTCCCTGGTGTTTTGGCCTCTCTGGTGTTTTGGCCTCTCTGGTGTTTTGAACTCTCTGGTGTTTTGGCCTCTCTAGTGTTTTGGCCTCTCTGGTGTAATGGCCTCTCTGGTGTTTTGGCCTCTCTGGTGTAATGGCCTCTCTGGTGTTTTGGCCTCTCTGGTGTAATGGCCTCTCTGGTGTAATGGGCTCTCTGGTGTTTTGGCCTCTCTGGTGTTTTGGCCTCTCTGGTGTAATGGCCTCTTTGGTGTTTTGGCCTCTCTGGTGTTTTGGCCTCTCTGGTGTAATGGCCTCTCTGGTGTTTTGGCCTCTCTGGTGTAATGTCCTCTCTGGTGTAATGGCCTCTCTGGTGTTTTGGCCTCTCTGGTGTTTTGGCCTCTCTGGTGTTTTGGCCTCTCTGGTGTAATGGCCTCTCTGGTGTTTTGGCCTCTCTGGTGTAATGGCCCCTCTGGTGTATTGGCCTTTCTGGTGTAATGGCCTCTCTGGTGTATTGGCCTTTCTGTTGTCAACCTAAAGCCAACTATTAAAAGGCAACCTGTTGTCCTCAAGCATTCCTTTGTCCCAACACAAGCGCACACACACACACGCACGCACGCACACACACACACACACACACACACACACACACACACACACACACACACACACACACACACACACACACACACACACACACACACACACACACACACACACACACACACACACACACACACACACATACACACACACACACACACACACACACACAATCTACCACCAGTCCAATAGACCATGGCAGTGCTTGTGGCAAGTGCATTGACCTTGCAAGCCCTGTGTTGTGATTAAGTAGGGATTTGACTGACCAGTGACCAATGGTGATCAGAGCCCTGCCCACTGGCACTTGTCAGAGCAGGATTATCCTCCCATCTGAAGCCTGGTAAGAGACCCTGTTCTAACAGCCTATGAGCCCTGTCCCTCTCTGGATCTGGTGACGGGGTGACGGGGGCAAACCAGACCACCATCCCTCCTTTAGTCCGGGTACAGAGGGCAGCGTTGGCTCAGAGCAGCCATGTCTCTAACCCCGCCACACCATAACCCTCTCATTAGGAGAGAGAGATAGTGAGAGGAAGAGAGAGAGCAAAAGAGAGAGAGAGAACACTAAACAGGGTGGGACCCCAAACAGGACCCCTGTCTTAATGTGAGGTCTTCATGGATAGAGGCCTCCTATAGAGTCAGAGCAAATAACTCCTGCCAGTATATTCCATGGTGGAGGTGGGTGGGATACAGGATAAGGGCTTCCCCACTCTTCCACTCTCTACGTCTCTCTCTCGCTTCCACATACATGATCATTAGGGGCTTTGGGGGGGGGGGGGAACAGCTCCAAATGCCCAGAAAATCTGGTTCTGGTTTAATTTATACAAGCGTTCGACATTATGTGGGTTTAAGAACAATTTAGAAAAATTATACCCCACTGATAGGGGTCCTAAGTTGTGGTTTTTCCCATTACATATGGTACAGCATGTGAGTGAGGAGGGAGAGAGAGATCTCAGTCTCAGCTGGAATGATATCAACACAGATAATACCTTAGGAAAGTCCTTGGAAGGAAGTTGGTTTTATATCCAGGATTGGAACCCACCCCCATATGTTCCCAAGGCAGATGCTCAAAACATATTTTATTTGGTTGTACACTGAGTATACCAAACAAAAGGAACAACTTCCTAATATTGAGTTGCACCCCCACACGGGAAACTGTTTAGCGTGAAAAACCTAGCAGTGTTGCAGTTCTTGACTCAAACTGGTGTGCCTACGTAGCCACATACAATTACATTATTATTATCTTTTTAATTCATATATAATTTTTTTTAGCCCTTTTTCTCCCCAATTTCGTGGTATCCAATTGGTAGTTACAGTCTTGTCTCATCGCTGCAACTCCCGTACTGACTCGGGAGAGGCGAAGGTCGAGAGCCGTGCGTCCTCTGCAACACAACCCAACCAAGCCGCACTGCTTCTTGACACAATGCTTACTTAACCCGGAATCCAGCCGCACCAATGTGTCAGAGCAAACATTGTACACCTGGCAATCGCGTCAGCATGCAGTGCGCCCAGCCCACCACAGGAGTCACTAGCGTGCGATGAGACAAGAACATCCCTGCCGGCCAAACCCTCCCCTAAACCGGACGACAGTGGGCCATTTGTGCGCCGCCCCATGGGTCTCCTGGTTGAGTCCGTCTGCGATAGAGCCTGGACTCGAACCAGGATCTCTAGTGGCACAGCTAGTACTGCTAAGTAGTGCCTTAGACCCTTGTGTTACTCGGGAGGCCCCCTAGTCACATACATTTTTTGTCTTTCCCTTTCACTCGCTGAATGGCACGCATACACAATACATGTCTCAATTGTCTCAAGGTTTAAAATTCCTTCTTCAACCTGTCTCCTCCTCCTCATCTACACTGATTGAGGTGGATTTAACAAGTGACATCAATATGTCATGGAAAGAGCACGTTTTGTAAACTGTTGTAAACAACTGTCTCCTTACACCAGAACCAGAATTCAATAGAGCTGAATTGAAAAGAGTCATAGTCTAGGAAGGAGGGAGAGGTCAGGAGGGAGGAGAAAGGAGGGAGAGATCAGGAGGGAGGAGGAAGGAGGGAGGGAAAAGGAAGGAGGAAGGGAGGGGTGAGGAGGGAGGGAAGGATGAGGAGGGAGGTAAGAGGAAGGAGGAAGGGAGGAGTGCACTGGCAGAAATATTTATCAAGAACTGCATTCTCGTGTTCACCACACAAGTTGATACTATAAAAACGAATCAAAAGTAATGAAATGTAGGCAGCCTGGGACAGACAGTCATTCTGAGCATGAGAGAGAGAGAGAGAGAAGAGAGAGGAAGAGAGAGACAGAGAGAGAGGAGAGAGAGGAGAGAGAGAGAGAGAGAGAGAGAGAGCAAAGCTCATTGGTTAGTGTCCAACATCCAACAGGAAACTTCCAGTGGAGTCTCTGGAAACAAAGACCCAATGCATCCCATCATCACTGCTAGTTCTATCTGCAAGACTTCCAGAGGCCTAGGGTTTATGTTGGCCTATTCAGAGCTCTGAGTTTGTGGAGTATATAGTCACTGCTAGTGTGAAGGTAATTTATAGAGTATGTAGTCACTGCTAGTGTGAAGGTAGATTATAGAGTATGTAGTCACTGCTAGTGTGAAGGTAATTTATAGAGTATGTAGTCACTGCTAGTGTGAAGGTAGTTTATAGAGTATGTAGTCACTACTAGTGTGAAGGTAGTGTATAGAGTATGTAGTCACTGCTAGTGTGAAAGTCAGGCTACTTTTGCTGTTTAATTTGTTTTTTTAGAGTTGTAAGTCAGAAGTTTACATACACTTTACCCAAATACATTTAAACTCAGTTTTTCACAATTCTTGACATCTAATCCTAGTAAAAACATCCTGTCTTAGGTCAGTTAAGATCACCACTTTATTTTAAGAATTTTGAAATGTCAGAATAATAGTAGAGGGAATGATTTATTTCAGCTTTTATTTCTTTCATCACATTCCCAGTGGGTCAGAAGTTTACATACACTCATTTAGTATTTGGTAGCGTTGCCTTTACATTGTTTAACTTGGGTCAAACGTTTTGGGTAGCCTTCCACAAGCTTCCCACAATAAGTTGGGTGAATTTTGGCCCATTCCTTCTGACAGAGCTGGTGTTATTGAGTCAGGTTTGTAGGCCTCCTTGCTCGCACACGCTTTTTCAGTTCTGCCCACAAATTTGCTTCAATATATCCACATAATTTTCTCTCCTCATGATGCCATGTTTTTGGTGAAGTGCACCGGCCCCTTCTGTAGCAAAGCACCCCACAGCATGATGTTGCCACACCCGTGCTTCACGGTTGGGATGGTGTTCATCGGCTTGCAAGCCTACCCCTTTTTCCTCCAAACATGACGATGGTCATTATGGCCAAACAGTTCTATTTTTGTTTCATCAGACCAGAGGATATTTCTCCAAAAATTACGATCTTTGTCCCCATGTGCAGTTGCAAACCATAGTCTGGCTTTTTAATGGCGGTTTTGGAGCAGTGGCTTCTTCCTTGCTGAGAGGCCTTTCAGGTTATGTCGATATAGGACTAGTTTTACTGTGGATATACTGTAGATACTTTTGTACCTGTTTCCTCCAGCATCTTCACAAGGTCCTTTGCTGTTGTTCTGGGGTTGATTTGCACTTTTCGCACCAAAGAACACGTCTCCTTCCTGAGCGGTATGATGGCTGTGTGGTCCCATGGTGTTTATATTTGCGTACCAGATGAACATGGTCCCTTCAGGTGTTTGGAAATTGCTCCGAAGGATGAACCAGACTTGTGGAGGTCTACAATTTCTTTTCTGAGGTCTTGGCTGATTTATTTGGATTTTCCCATGATGTCAAGCAAAGAGGCACTGAGTTTGAAGGTAGGCCTTGAAATACGTCCACAGGTACACCTCCAATTGACTCAAATGATGTCAATTAGCCTATCAGAAGCTTTTCTGGTATTTTCCAAGCTGTTTAAAGGCACAGTCAACTTAGTATATGTAAACTTCTGACTTACTGGAATTGAGATACAGTGAATTGTAAGTGAAATAATCTGTTTGTAAACAATTGTTGGAAAAATTACTTGTGTCATTGTCACGCCTTGGTCTTAGTATTTTGTGTTTTCTTTAATTATTTGTTCAGGCCAGGGTGTGACATGGGTTTGTGTGTTGTGTTTCGTATTGGGGTTTGTAGTATTTGGGATCGCGGCTGATTAGGGGTGTTGTATAGGCTTGGCTGCCTGAGGCGGTTCTCAATCAGCAGTCAGGTGCTTCTCGTTGCCTCTGATTGGGAACCGTATTTAGGTAGCCTGAGTTCGCTTTGTATTTCGTGGGTGATTGTTCCTGTCTTTGTGTAGTTTCACCAGATAGGCTGTATTAGGTTTGACGTTCCGTTTGTTGTTTTGTATTTATTAATTTATTTCATGTATCGTCATTTTCTCTTCATTAAAGAACATGAGTAACCACCACGCTGCATTTCGGTCCGACTCTCTTTCGACAAACAAAGAACGCCGTTACAGAATCGCCCACCACACACGGACCGAGCAGCGTGGAAACAGGCAGCGACCGCAGGAAAAGCGAAAGGAGGAATGGACATGGGAAGACGTATTGGATGGCAAAGGTTGTTACACTTGGGAGGAGATACTGGCTGGAAGAGATCGCCTCCCATGGGAACAGGTGGAAGCACTGAGGAGAGCAGACGCAGCCGGAGATAAGAGTCGACGATACGAGGGAACACGGTTGGCAAGGAAACCCGAAAAGCACCCCCAAAAATGTATTGGGGGGGGGCTCAGAGGGAGAGTGGCTGAGTCGGGTGTCAGACCTGAGCCAACTCTCCCTGCTAATCGTGAAGAGCAGTTGCAGTGGGAGAGGCTGCATCACTTGGAGAATTGGACATGGGAGGAGGAACTGGACGGAAAAGGACCCTGGGCTCAGCCTGGAGAATATCGCCGTCCCAAGGAAGAACTAGAGGCGGCTAAAGCAGAGAGGCGCTGGTATGAAGAGGCAGCACGGCGACGCGGATGGAAGCCTGAGAGTCGGCCCCAAAAATGTATTGGGGGGGGCTTACAGGGAGTATGGCTATGCCAGGTAGGAGACCTGCGCAAACTCCCTGTGCTTACCGAGGGGCTAAAGAGACCGGGCAGGCACCGTGTTATGCTAGTGAGCGCACGGTGTCTCCAGTGCGGGTGCATAGCCCGGTACGGTTCATACCAGCCCTTCCTATTGGCCGGGCTAGAGTGGGCATCGAGCCAGGTAAGCTTGGGCAGGCTCGGTGCTCAAGAGCTCCAGTGCGCCTGCACGGTCCGGTCTATCCAGAGCCACCTCCACACACCAGTCCTCCGGTAGCAGCTCCCCGCACCAGGCTTCCTGTGCGTGTCCTCGCTCCAGTATCACCAGTGCCCGCACCACGCATCAGGCCTACAGTGCGCCTCGCCTCTCCTGCTCTGTCGGAGTCTCCCGCCTGTTCAGCACAGCCAGAGCCTTCCTTCCCTCCTGCGCTGTCGGAGTCTCCCGCCTGTTCAGCGCAGCCAGCGTTTTCCTTCCCTCCTGCGCTGTAGGAGTCTCCCGCCTGTTCAGCGCTATCAGAGCCTTTCTTCTCTACAGCGCTGCCGGAGCCTCCTGCCTGTTTGAAGCAGCCTGAGCTGCCAGTCTGCAGGGTGCTGTCAGCCTGCATGGAGCAGTTAGAGCTGTCAGTCTGCATGAAGCAGCCAGAGCTGTCAGTCTGCAAGGAGCTGCCAGTCTGCAAGGAGCTGTCAGTCTGCAAGGAGCTGTCAGCCTGCATGGAGCAGTCAGAGCTGTCAGTCTGCAAGGAGCTGCCAGTCTGCAGGGAGCTGTCAGTCTGCAAGGAGCTGTCAGTCTGCAAGGAGCTGCCAGTCTGCAAGGAGCTGCCAGTCTGCAAGGAGATGCCAGTCTGCAAGGAGCTGCCAGTCTGCAAGGAGCTGTCCGCCTGCAAGGAGCTGCCAGTCTGCAGGGAACTGTCAGTCTGCAAGGAGCTGTCAGTCTGCAAGGAGCTGCCAGTCTGCAAGGAGCTGTCAGTCTGCATGAAGCAGCCAGAGATGTCAGTCTGCAAGGAGCTGTCAGTCTGCAAGGAGCTGCCAGTTTGCAAGGAGCTGTCAGTCTGCAAGGAGCTGTCAGTCTGCAAGGAGCTGCCAGTCTGCAAGGAGCTGCCAGTCTGCAAGGAGCTGTCAGCCTGCATGGAGCAGTCAGAGCTGTCAGTCTGCAAGGAGCTGCCAGTCTGCAAGGAACTGTCAGTCTGCAAGGAGCTGTCAGCCTGCATGGAGCAGTCAGAGCTGTCAGTCTGCAAAGAGCTGCCAGTCTACAAGGAGCTGTCAGCCTGCATGGAGCAGTCAGAGCTGTCAGTCTGCATAGAGCAGCTAGATCCGCCAGTCAACCAGAATCTTCCAGATCTGCTAGTCAACCAGAATCTTCCAGATCTGCTAGTCAACCTGAATCTTCCAGATCCGCCAGCCAGCCAGGATCTACCGGAGCCTACTACCTACCTGAGCTTCATCTCAGTACTGGGCTTCCTCTCAGTACTGGGCTTCCTCTCAGTACTGGGCTTCCCCTCAGTTCCGGGCTGCCCCTCAGTTCCGGGCTGCCCCTCAGTTCCGGGCTGCCCCTGAGTCCCGAGCTGCCCCTCAGTCCCGAGCTGCCCCTCAGTTCCGAGCTGCCCCTCAGTCCCGAGCTGCCCCTCAGTCCCGAGCTGCCCCTCAGTCCCGAGCTGCCCCTCAGTCCCGAGCTGTCCCTCAGTCCCGAGATGCCCCTCAGTCACGAGCTGCTCCTCAGTTCTGTGGGGTTCTAGGTGAGGACTATTAGGCCATGGTCGGCGGCGAGGGTGGATTATCCCAGGACGCGAAGGGGAGGAACTATGACATTTATGGAGTGGGGTCCACGTCCCGAGCCGGAGCCGCCACCATGGACAGACGCCCACCCGGACCCTCCCTATGGTTTTGAGGTGCGTCCGGGAGTCCGCACCTTGGGGGGGGGGGGGGGGGGGGGGGGGGTTCTGTCACGCCTTGGTCTTAGTATTTTGTGTTTTCTTTAATTATTTGTTCAGGCCAGGGTGTGACATGGGTTTGTGTGTTGTGTTTCGTATTGGGGTTTGTAGTATTTGGGATCGCGGCTGATTAGGGGTGTTGTATAGGCTTGGCTGCCTGAGGCGGTTCTCAATCAGCAGTCAGGTGCTTCTCGTTGCCTCTGATTGGGAACCGTATTTAGGTAGCCTGAGTTCGCTTTGTATTTCGTGGGTGATTGTTCCTGTCTTTGTGTAGTTTCACCAGATAGGCTGTATTAGGTTTGACGTTCCGTTTGTTGTTTTGTATTTATTAATTTATTTCATGTATCGTCATTTTCTCTTCATTAAAGAACATGAGTAACCACCACGCTGCATTTCGGTCCGACTCTCTTTCGACAAACGAAGAACGCCGTTACAGTCATTCACAAAGTAAATGTCCTGACCGACTTGCCAGAACTTTAGTTAGTTAACAAGAAATTTGTGGAGTGGTTGAAAAACTAGTTTTAATGACTCCAACCTAAGTGAATGTAAACTTTCGACTTCAACTGTAGATCAATGGTACTCTGAATGTAAGGAGAAAAGACAGTTAGACATGGTGTAAGTGAAAGAAAGAGTTCTGTGATGGAAAGTTTGAGGTCAGTTCAGGAGGAGGCGGTTGTTTATGGACAGTTGCATATCTACAGAAGTTATCCAGTAAAACACTGCAGTGATACCATAGATTGTATGTATAAATGGACAAAGCCATCAATGACGTCACACCATTCATTCTTATACAGTACAAGTCAAAGGTTTGGACACACCTACTCATTCAAGGGTTTTTCTTTATTGTTTACTAATTTCTACATTGTAGAATAATAGTGACGGTATCAAAACTATGAAATAACACACATGGAATCATGTAGTAACCCAAAAGGTGTCAAACAAATCAAAATATAATATGTGTGTGATGGAATGACAGACAGACACCCCCCTCTGTGATGATGAACATGTGTGTGTGTAGCTGTGTGTGTGTGTGTGTGTGTGTGTGTGTGTGTGTGTGTGTGTGTGTGTGTGTGTGTGTGTGTGTGTGTGTGTGTGTGTGTGTGTGTGTGTGTGTGTGTGTGTGAAAGTGCCACAATTGATTTAGGACCGAGCAACATGTGATGTTCATAGACATCACATGAAGAAGGATAGAATGGATGCTTTTAGGATGGCACACATAGCACACAAACATTTTAAATAATTTATTTGAATCCATCACACACACACACACACACACACACACACACACACACACACACACACAGGATCCAAGAGGATGGACCAACTGTCAGTATGGACGGGTGACAACATTTGTATTAATTTTTAGTGTGTCGTAAAATGTTCTAATGAATATCCCACACACCCTGAAGTGACTGTGTCAGAAAGTCTGTCTCTAAAGAAAGGATCAACAGTAGGATGGTGTACAGTTTACCGTATCATAAATCTCTCATTAACACTCTCATCCACACATACTACTGTAAACAAAAACAGGTTTTCATATAAAGTTGCTCATATGTATTTTTAAATATAAAATAAATAAATAATTGAATCAGTTAATATTTAATTGCCCATTATACTATAGGTGCAAAATGCCAGGATATCTTTTAAATAAAAATAGAATTTGTTTCCTACGTCAGTGTCCATGTGTTGACAACAATAGGCTGCATCATTGGTCTGCTGCCTGTATCCAACCACACAGAGGACCACACACAGCAGAAAAACCACACCGAACCACACAGTCTGTCTGTCTGCTGCCGTCACATTTACACCCGTCCACACCAGCATGTACGGTAACTCCCATAGTCACACAAAACAAACACACACAGACACACACATAGTCACACACACAGTCACACAAGACAGCACCATTATTTATGTTGTGGCCCAGCTGTGCTGTCCTGGCTCTTCCCATGTGAGGTGACTGTGATCCAGAGTAGTGTCTGTGACACAGAATGGAATAGAACACAGTATTAGATTGTATCTCTATGGTCTGTGGCAGGAAAGCATCTGTATATGACTAGACCATCACAGAGGGGGGTGTCTGTCTGTCATTCCATCACTGTAACAGTATGTGGATATGAGCAATGCAGTATGTCACCATCCCTCTGTGATGGTCTAGTCACATACAGATGCTTTCCTGCCAGGGAGTTTTCTAGCCTTGTATTTTGTTGTTTTAATCAATGTATTTCAAATGGTAAAACTATAAGGTATAGCCTATTTTCTGTTATTACTTAATAAATATTTATAAAATGCACATGTATAGTTAATAGTATATAAACCAAGGGTGAAAGGGTGAAACACAGTTGAAACACAGGGGAAAGGGTGAAACACAGTTGAAACACAGGGGAAAGGGTGAAACACAGTTGAAACACAGGGGAAAGGGTGAAACACAGTTGAAACACAGGGGAAAGGGTGAAACACAGTTGAAACACAGGGGAAAGGGTGAAACACAGTTGAAACACAGGGGAAAGGGTGAAACACAGTTGAAACACAGGGGAAAGGGTGAAACACAGTTGAAACAATCAAAGTAATGTGTGCTCAACTCCTAAGGTTTGTGAGAGTGATGGTTTGATATCTTGATTAGACACTTTCCCTTTTGTTAAAACTTTGTTCCAATCCACAGATTGCAATAACCCTGATGAAATATTATGAACAAGCCTGGTCTAAACTACAGTATGTACAAAAGCCCACATATTAAACTAGGACAATTTTGAAGGGAAAATATAAAGACCTTTTCATTGTGACATTTCAGTAATTCCAACTGAAAACTCGTTCTTTCCAACCCACCCACTACTATAGTTTCTCGACGGGTAATACTTTACATATGTGATCCATAGAAATACATACATAATACCAATATGTTTTCTCCAGTGTTGGCCAAATAAAAGCTTCATTCACATTAGGCTTAATGGGACAAAGACGTATTCATTACTGTGTGCCAGGACTGCCTGTGTGGCACTAGTGTTTGTGTGTGTGTGTGTAGGTGTGTGTGTATGTATGGGGGGGGGGGGGGGGGGGCATGTTTGACTGTGTGTGGCACTAGGCTGTGCAACAAGCTCTCACAGTCTCACGTCAGAATTAGACATTCATCCATGTTTCTCAAAAGTCAAATTTGTACCAACCATTAAATCAAATTTGTTCCAACACATTAAATCAAAGTTGTTCCAAACATTAAATCTATATTTGTTAAGTTTAGGCATTAACTCTGAATGGTTAAGGTTTGGGATAGACTTAAAACTAAAATCTCAAAACCAACTTTCTATTGCTCGATTCAAACATGCAACATTTGCCACCAGAGACAGATACTTACGCCAGACTGCCGTCCCCGTCCACAACACCTGAACAAAAGCCCACCTACTTGAAGGTAACAGCGCTCACTGTTGCTCCTAGTGGCCGGTTTCCACATCATATCCCGATGTCACACATGGAGGGACATCAAATACTGACTTGTATCGCACGTGACCTGGCTGAGGCTGTGTGTGTGTGGGGTTCTCTGTATTTTCCTCCATGAAATTCTCTTGCCAAAAGCGTTGGCCTTTTACTGTTGCTCCCCAGGCAAACTCCCCTTCTCCCCACAGAATCATTCTAAATGAGATGTATGGAAAGTGTGTGACCTCAAATGAGAGCCAGCACTTACTCATAAAAATTTAAAAAATGTCAGTTTCAGTAAAAAGGGTTATTTCATTTCAAATGTTAAAAAAATGATATTTTCAGTGTTTATCATTTATTATATCCTTTCTAATAGATTGTTGCTTTTCTATCCATTTAATGAGTCAAAATGAATGCTATAATAAGGTGAAGTCCTAAGATGTTTAAATAGTTGAGTGAAGAGACTCCTGTCAGTTTTAGATGCATTGATACTATTCTGAAATGACTTCACTTACTCGTGGACGGTAAAACAACCCACATGAACATTTTAAACGCCTTAAAAGAGCCAAAATTAATAACATAATTAGAATTATGAATGGTGACAAATGTGCTCGCATCGGGGGCCAATATAAGGCTTCCTGTGAACTCCAGCTGACTCCTCAGGCAAGGAATAATTCGGGAAGATGTGTCAGTGACAGAGAGAAAAGGAAGAAGGGGAGAGAGAGAGACTGAGAGAAAAAATAAAGAGATTGTACGTATCCCCAGTGGATAATGTAAATGATAGATGAATATGAAAACAATGTGTTCTCCTATTGGACTCGTTCTACCCAATTCAGTCATAGATTCTCCATAAAACTGTGAAAACCCACAGGGTCCCCAGAGCCGTTTTGAAGAGAGCACCGAGCGCCCTGTCAGCCCACACGGGAAAGCAAACAGTATCAATCCTCCCAAAAGTTCAAAATATCTTCCTGTCATAACAAGAGATCGGGCCCTTGTTCCTCTCTAAGTCTACAACATCATATTAACCACAGATGTGAGGTAGGATGGAGGCATAAACACAGCGGTCCCGTCATTTCTAAATGTTTAAAACGGAGCCTTAATGCAGAAGGGCTTTGGGTATTTGCCCAGTTGTTGAGTAAATAAGCACAGATGAGACTTAGGCTGTCCCAAATGGCACCGTATTCCCTATGGGCCCGGTCGAAATTAGTGCACTATGTAGGGGATAGGGTGCAAGATGGGAGCAGGCTTAGATTTAGAGGATGGCTAGCTAACCTACATCAGTGCTGCCCATCAACCCAAACACATCAGATACCTTTGTTATCTGATCTGTTCTAAAGTGGGACGGCACTGACTTCAATTAGCTATAGCCTCGAAATCACTGGGGTAAGGTAGGCTTAGTTTCCCTACCAGGCGACGGGGGCAGGTGGAGAAACCCCTGTTCCATACAGGAAGACTGCCTTCATGTGTTAAAGTTATGACACCATCTTTCAAATACTGTTCAACGACATCCTTCTATAGTAATAAAGCTGGTTAGGCCAAATAACTGTGCTTGGGTGTATGCTTTCAGACAGCCATGGAAATGCTTTTAATCAATCTAGCCTTTGAAGGCAGAATGAACAATGACAGTCACATACTGTATGTCACTAAGCGACTGAGTAAGTTTTATCATATGGGGTTAATGAAATCTCATTGAGCAGAAGTCCAATAAACGTCCCCCAGAAAGTGTGTTGATACTGGCTCTTCAGTCCCGCAATTTATAGACACAACTGTAGTAGCAGGCAGCACTGGACTTCTGATCCAGAGCCATGTAGTTCAGTACACAATGATCCTGACAATCTATTTCTCTTTCTAATAAAAACAGGAGTGTTAAAAACCTCTTATGGCTGCAGGGGCAGTATTGAGTAGCTTGGATGAAAAGGTGCCCAGAGTAAACTGCCTGCTCCTCAGTCCCAGTTGCTAATATATGCATATTATTAGTAGTATTGGACGGAAAACACTCTGAAGTTTCTAAAACTGTTTGAATGATGTCTGTGAGTATAACATATAACAGTATAACATAACTCATATGGCAGGCAAAAACCTGAGAAGAAATCCAAACAGGAAGTGGGAAATCTGAGGTTGGTCGATTTTCAACTCAGCCCCTATTGAATACACAGTGGGATATTGGTTATGTTGCACTTCCTAAGGCTTCCACTAGATGTCAACCGTCTTTAGAAACTTGTTTGAGGATTCTACTGTGAAGGGGGAGAGAATGAGAGAAGATTGAGTCAGAGGTCTGCCAGCAGTCACGAGCTGGTCACGCGCATTTCACATGAGAGGTAGCTCGCGCTCCTTTGCTATTCTGAAGACAAAGGAATTCTCCGGTTGGAATATTATTGAAGATTGATGTTAAAAACATCCTAAAGATTGATTCCATACATCGTTTGACATGTTTCTACGGACAGTAACGGAACTTTTTGACATTTCGTCTGCAACTAGTGAACGCGCTTCGTGACTTTGGATTTGTTTACCAAACACGCTAACAAAAGTAGCTATTTGGACAATGATGGACATTATCGAACAAATCAAACATTTAATGTGGAACTGGGATTCTTAGGAGTGCATTCTGATGAAGATCATCAAAGGTAAGTGAATATTTATAATGTTATTTCTGATTTCTGTTGACTCCAACATGGCGGATATATCTATTTGTTTTCTGAGCGCCGTTCTCAGATTATTGCATGGTTTGCTTTTTCCGTAAAGCTTTTTTGAAATCTGATACAGCGGTTGCATTAAGGAGAAGTTTATCTATATTTCCATGTCTAACACTTGTATTTTCATCAACATTTATAATGAGTATTTCTGTAAACTGATGTGGCTCTCTGCAATATCACTGGATATTTTTGGAACTAGTGAACATAACTCGCCAATGTATACGGTGAATTTTTGATATAAATATGCACTTTATCGAACAAAACATACATGTATTGTGTAACATGAATTCCTATGAGTGTCATCTGATGAAGATCATCAAAGGTTAGTGATTAATTATATCTCTATTTGTGCTTTTTGCGACTCCTCTCTTTGGC
The DNA here is from genome assembly GCF_002021735.2 of Oncorhynchus kisutch. Lineage (NCBI taxonomy): Eukaryota > Metazoa > Chordata > Actinopteri > Salmoniformes > Salmonidae > Oncorhynchus > Oncorhynchus kisutch. Next base: position 32,220,344 of record NC_034196.2, read on the forward strand.
TGGAAAAATGGCAGACTTTTTCTGTGACTTGGCCGAGAGAGAGAGAGAGAGAGAGAGAGAGAGAGAGAGAGGGAGAGAGAGACAGAGAGAGAGAGAGACAGAGAGAGAGAGAGACAGAGAAAGAGAGAGAGAGAGAGAGAGAGAGGGGGAGAGAGAGAGAGGGAAAGGCGATGGCAAAAACGGTGCCAAAAGCAGCAGTCTAATTATTCATACAAAGCTATTTGCTCAAGCCGGGCTGTGCATTCTCTCTCTCTCTCTCTCTCTCTCTCTCTCTCTCTCTCTCTCTCTCTCTCTCTCTCTCCCCCCTCTCTCTCTCTCTCTCTGTCTCTCTCTCTCTCCTCTGATTTGTTTTGTTTAGGTATGACCGATTCTTTAACCTACTCTCATACTTCCTTGTTTAATCCAGAACCATTTATTGTTCAAATACAATTTCAAAGTTATTATGTAATTAAAGACGTATTTCGCTGCTGGAAACTTCAAAGCTGAGGGTCGTATCCTAAGACATCACTTGCTGCTGATGTAATAATTTCCCTTGGATATTTAAAATAAACACATTAGGCTCGAAAGAATTCAAAACTTATCTCCGACTATAACGCCCACGGCCTTTTGATTGGCGTGAGGCGTGGAACGCCACTTTTCAGTGGAAACCTATGGGCCGCTCCCCTAATAGCCGACGTCTCCATGCTCCCATGCAGTGTCAATTATAGGATAATAGGGTGCAGGCGATTGCAGACTCTGTTTATTCAATTCATTTCTTCACACAAGTTCCCATTGGCTTGTTCCTTCCCTCTGCCTGTGTGTGTGTGGTGGTCCTCTGATCCGGCTGACCCTGCCCATATGTTTTCACTTTCTGCTCTGATCTCGGCTCCACGACCAGCAGGGAACCAAATACAAATTGAATAGTAACTATTCACAGGCCACCCTTTTCATAGCACCGCTAGGCCTGCTTTGTCTTCCCCAGGAGCGTCTGAAAGATAGATAGATGTTTAGTGTTTCGCCCGGCCTGCCTGGCCGCTGAGCTGCAGATCCCAAAACTCTTTTCTCATGTCCTTGAGTGTGTTCCCAGGGTTATTGTTGGAGTTTGGAGGCCTACGCTGGATTCCTGAGAGATGCTGTTAATTGCAGGCCATACAGTAGAATTCCATATCCTTTCAATCCATTTTCTACTGTTGATCCCTTCAAAGAATAGCAGGGCTGCAAAACATTGGGACTACTAATGAAAATGCTTTAGTTTTCAATTCACTTTTAGGTGTTTTTTGAAAGCAAGGGATCTACAGAGAGTGAAAGTGATCAACCAACCTCAGCCCCAGAGAAAACAACCAATGGTAGAGCTGGATGAGCCATCCCAGTGTTTGGGTGGTGTGCATTTTATTATTTCAGTTAAGGTGTAGTTTTCATTAGGCCCATAAGCCTCCCTTTTGAAAGCCTTTTTCTGTGAAAGTCACCGGACAGCAGCCGTTCTGCTTGCAAGTGGCAGGGTATGTTTGTTCAGCTTTTATTAGAAGATTTGGGTTTGAAGAAGTTTAAAAGAAACCATTTTGTTGTTTTTGGGCTTCGTGTTTTCACTGGAGTGTGTCCACGTGCAAGCGTTGGTTCTTTCCACACTGAACATGAGAAGGGGAGAAATACACATCTAATAACTCACCTAAAAAGAAGTCAACATTTCAATTGACCCCATGAATAATCTCCCTAAGATAGATAATATGAACATGCGGGAGAAAACAATAGCTACATTTTTCAAGGTGGTACATGTTGATTGGCCATAGAAGAATTGGTCTCACAGATATTTTAAATGTAAGTGTATGATGTGATTTTTAAACTCTTTTATTTGCCATGAATTCTTCTTGGAACCTCTTCATTGGTAGAAAAACACATCCCTCACCTGTTTCGGATTAAACTTTCACGCATTTTCCCCCTTTAAATTATTCTTGTAAACTCTACTTCGTTTACTTAGCCTGGCTTTCATTGCGGCCATTTTGCACGGTTTACCTTTGTTTAGTTTATTAACCCAGGGGATTACTTAACCTAAACATCCCAGTCGAATACTTTGGCTTTGGGTTTCAACGTTTTTAACAAAACTATTTTTCTTATGTCGTTGAAAGCGACAGGGTGAGGGTGTCAGAGTTTATGGTCTGCATTTACAAACCGTTACGGTTGTCAACCGAGAATAACAAATGGAATAAGTGGCATGTTAATCAAAGAAACATTTGCGAAACATTCGGATTATTTGAAACATTCAATCACAACAAATATTCAATCACAGCTTTATGTGGTATTGGGATACCACACATAGCACTCATATCTGGATCTATTATCTTAAAGCCAAATCTAATAGTGGTTTACAAAATAATAATGGTACACAATAAATTCAGACCTTGTACAATTTGATAAATAATGTTATAATATTTACAACAAAAACATGTAAGAAATAAAAAACAATTAAACCCTAAACATGTCTTTCCCATTTTTCGTTGTTCAATAATTATTGTCTCAAATGTCAGTTTGATTCACTTGTTCCTCCCATATCACTACGGAGCAACATACATTCCGACAGCACATGGCTGAAACCCCTCAGTGACTCTCAGTGGAAGAACATGTTGTCTTTGCCTAGACCTGGTGCCTTCTCTGTAATGTGGCTTTAAGCCTTTACTTGTTTAAGTCTATTCCGCGTCTAGGCAAAGATAACATGTTCTTGCACTGAGTCACTGAGAGTCAAGTGAGACTGTCCTCATTTACACCCCCCCCCCCCACCCCCCATCCCACCCCACCCCCAATACTCCTACACCGTTGTTTCTGCTGCTTCTCCAACGGCAGGCAGGCAGGCAGGCAGGCAAGCAGG
>NC_034196.2:32228182-32238495 GCF_002021735.2 Oncorhynchus kisutch
TAAAGTTCCCAGCTGTGCCTGAATCTACGAGCGCCTTATGCTGGGAATGCAGGGAAAACTCAGGAAAATTAATATACACAAACATATGTGCAACAGAGGGCTCTGGGTGAGCCTGGTGCCGACTCACCTGGGCTGACACAAGAGTGCCCTGCCTGCTGCCTTGACTCCCAGAGGAACCTCTCCTGCACCGACCAGCAGTGTGCCCTCTGCGGCAACAGATGGTGCATGGGCCGGCCCCTCCTCCGATCGCCCTAAGTGCAGCACCTCCCAGATCCATGGGCGTAGGAGCTGTGGTGCTGGGGGATGGAATCGACAGACCCCGATCTGGACGTCCGCGTGTAGCCAGCAGGTTATCCAACCGGATGGACAGGTCCACCAGCTGGTCAAAGGTGAGAGTGGTGTCCCTGCAGGCCAACTCCCGACGGACGTCCTCGCTCAAACTACAACGGTAGTGATCGATCAGAGCCCTGTCGTTCCATCCAGCGCTGGTGGCCAGGGTCCAAAAGTCCAGAGAGAACTCCTGTGCGCTCCATGTCCCCTGCCTAAGTTGGACGAGCCGTTCACCCGCCGCTCTACCCTTAGGCGAGTGGTCGAAAACTGCCCGGAAGCAGGTGAAATCTTCAAATTGATCCAACACCGCTTCTCCTTCCTCCCATAAGGCGTTGGCCCACTCCAGGGCTTTCCCTGAGAGACAGGAGACGAGGGCGGACACGCTCTCACGGCCCGAAGGAGCCGGGTGGACGGTTGCTAGGTAGAGCTCCAGCTGGAGTAGGAACCCCTGACATCCCGCAGCAGTCCCATCATACTGATTGCCCCCCATCTATCTTCAGAGTTCGTGCTGCTAGGCGACCTAAACTGGAACATGCTTAACACCCCAGCCATCCTACAATCTAAACTTGATGCCCTCAATCTCACACAAATAATCAATGAACCTACCAGGTACCTCCCCAAAACCTTAAACACGGGCACCCTCATAGATATCATCCTAACCAACTTCCCCTCTAAATACACCTCTGCTGTCTTCAACCAAGATCTCAGCGATCACTGCCTCATTGCCTGCATCCGTAATGGGTCAGCGGTCAAACGACCTCCACTCATCACTGTAAAACGCTCCCTGAAACACTTCTGCGAGCAGGCCTTTCTAATCGACCTGGCCGGGGTATCCTGGAAGGATATTGATCTCATCCCGTCAGTAGAGGATGCCTGGATATTTTTTAAAAATGCCTTCCTAACCATCTTAAATAAACATGCCCCATTCAAGAAATTTAGAACCAGGAACAGATATAGCCCTTGGTTCTCCCCAGACCTGACTGCCCTTAACCAACACAAAAACATCCTATGGCGTTCTGCATTAGCATCGAACAGCCCCCGTGATATGCAGCTGTTCAGGGAAGCTAGAAATCATTATACACAGGCAGTTAGAAAAGCCAAGGCTAGCTTTTTCAAGCAGAAATTTGCTTCCTGCAACACTAACTCAAAAAAGTTCTGGGACACTGTAAAGTCCATGGAGAATAAGAACACCTCCTCCCAGCTGCCCACTGCACTGAAGATAGGAAACACTGTCACCACTGATAAATCCACCATAATTGAGAATTTCAATAAGCATTTTTCTACGGCTGGCCATGCTTTCCACCTGGCTACTCCTACCCCGGACAACAGCACTGCACCCCCAACAGCAACTCGCCCAAGCCTTCCCCATTTCTCCTTCTCCCAAATCCATTCAGCTGATGTTCTGAAAGAGCTGCAAAATCTGGACCCCTACAAATCAGCCGGGCTAGACAATCTGGACCCTTTCTTTCTAAAATTATCTGCCGAAATTGTTGCCACCCCTATTACTAGCCTGTTCAACCTCTCTTTCGTGTCGTCTGAGATTCCCAAAGATTGGAAAGCAGCTGCGGTCATCCCCCTCTTCAAAGGGGGGGACACTCTTGACCCAAACTGCTACAGACCTATATCTATCCTACCGTGCCTTTCTAAGGTCTTCGAAAGCCAAGTCAACAAACAGATTACCGACCATTTCGAATCTCACCATACCTTCTCTGCTATGCAATCTGGTTTCAGAGCTGGTCATGGGTGCACCTCAGCCACGCTCAAGGTCCTAAACGATATCTTAACCGCCATCGATAAGAAACATTACTGTGCAGCCGTATTCATTGATCTGGCCAAGGCTTTCGACTCTGTCAATCACCATATCCTCATCGGCAGACTCGACAGCCTTGGTTTCTCAAATGATTGCCTCGCCTGGTTCACCAACTACTTCTCTGATAGAGTTCAGTGTGTCAAGTCGGAGGGTCTGCTGTCCGGACCTCTGGCAGTCTCTATGGGGGTGCCACAGGGTTCAATTCTTGGACCGACTCTCTTCTCTGTATACATCAATGAGGTCGCTCTTGCTGCTGGTGAGTCCCTGATCCACCTCTACGCAGACGACACCATTCTGTATACTTCCGGCCCTTCTTTGGACACTGTGTTAACAACCCTCCAGGCAAGCTTCAATGCCATACAACTCTCCTTCCGTGGCCTCCAATTGCTCTTAAATACAAGTAAAACTAAATGCATGCTCTTCAACCGATCGCTACCTGCACCTACCCGCCTGTCCAACATCACTACTCTGGACGGCTCTGACTTAGAATACGTGGACAACTACAAATACTTAGGTGTCTGGTTAGACTGTAAACTCTCCTTCCAGACCCATATCAAACATCTCCAATCCAAAGTTAAATCTAGAATTGGCTTCCTATTTCGCAACAAAGCATCCTTCACTCATGCTGCCAAACATACCCTTGTAAAACTGACCATCCTACCAATCCTCGACTTTGGCGATGTCATTTACAAAATAGCCTCCAATACCCTACTCAACAAATTGGATGCAGTCTATCACAGTGCAATCCGTTTTATCACCAAAGCCCCATATACTACCCACCATTGCGACCTGTACGCTCTCGTTGGCTGGCCCTCGCTTCATACTCGTCGCCAAACCCACTGGCTCCATGTCATCTACAAGACCCTGCTAGGTAAAGTCCCCCCTTATCTCAGCTCGCTGGTCACCATAGCATCTCCCACCTGTAGCACACGCTCCAGCAGGTATATCTCTCTAGTCACCCCCAAGACCAATTCTTTCTTTGGCCGCCTCTCCTTCCAGTTCTCTGCTGCCAATGACTGGAACGAACTACAAAAATCTCTGAAACTGGAAACACTTATCTCCCTCACTAGCTTTAAGCACCAACTGTCAGAGCAGCTCACAGATTACTGCACCTGTACATAGCCCACCTATAATTTAGCCCAAACAACTACCTCTTTCCCAACTGTATTTAATTTGTATTTATTTATTTATTTTGCTCCTTTGCACCCCATTATTTTTTTATTTCTACTTTGCACATTCTTCCATTGCAAAACTACCATTCCAGTATTTTACTTGCTATATTGTATTTACTTTGCCATCATGGCCTTTTTTTGCCTTTACCTCCCTTCTCACCTCATTTGCTCACATTGTATATAGACTTGTTTCTACTGTATTATTGACTGTATGTTTGTTTTTACTCCATGTGTAACTCTGTGTCGTTTTATCTGTCGAACTGCTTTGCTTTATCTTGGCCAGGTCGCAATTGTAAATGAGAACTTGTTCTCAACTTGCCTACCTGGTTAAATAAAGGTAAAATAAAAAATAAATAAATAAATAAATAAATACTCCTTCGGAAGATCGAGCTGAATCCCACTGGGACCGGGTGAAGGAGAGGTGAGTAGTGGTGTCCTTAGTGGTGATGGTGGAGGCACTGGAGGAACTCCTCTTCTCTCCCCGCGGTCCAGATCCTGCAGGATGTTGTAGATGTTGTAACATGGCCGCATGCTGCTGGACTCGCTCCTCGACCCCTAATCCGGGGTTGTCTGCTCCTGCTGACTCCATATGGTTTGGGTGTGTGATTCTGTCAGAAGGTGAGTGTAGCTGGTGCATGAAGTCAGGCGCAGGAGAGAAAAATGAGTGAGCAACGTACTTTACTCAAAAACTAAAAGGCACAAGGTAAACAAATACACCTGACCAAAATACCAACAGTAAATATAACGCACGGGTGAACACAGCCATCATAAACCGAACTGAACATAGAAATAATCACACACAACAAACATGGGGGAAACAGAGGGTTAAATACATGAACATGTAATTGGATAATGAAAACCAGTTGTGTAGAAAATAAAGACAAAACCAAATGGAAAATGAAAGATGGATCAGCGATGGCCAGAAGACCTTAGCTGAATATACAATATAGCGGGTGCCTTTTGTGAATATGCTTTCACTATTCCAGTTCTTTTGAATGAAGAATGGACTAATGAAATTGAAAAGAGGAAAGGTAGTTGCTTTAGACTTTTAGACTAATGAGATGCATCCCTTATGTCAAGATTATTCAGTCATTTATGTTACAGGATGGTGGACGATGGCCCCTTGTTTTACAAGTGGGCTCTGATAGAGATTGACTCTCTGGTCACTGTGGGTAGTTCTGAAGGGACACAGTTAACTTCTCAGATTCTCTGCTTTAGCCACTGCAAGCTCTACTTCATGTTAAATGTCTTAGCGGTGAGTTTCATTGGGGAAAATAAAATGTGTATGAATATGAATGGTGTGTGTGGGAGACAATTTAGAGCACCTATTAATTCTAGATTTGTCTGTTTCCAACGCAGGGAGAGAGAGAGCTGGAGAGAAAGGCAGGGACAGAGAGAGCTGGAGCGAAAGGCAGGGACAGAGAGAGCTGGAGTGAACGGCAGGGACAGAGAGAGCTGGAGTGAACGGCAGGGACAGAGAGAGCTGGAGCGAAAGGCAGGGACAGAGAGAGCTGGAGCGAAAGGCAGGGACAGAGAGAGCTGGAGTGAAAGGCAGGGACAGAGAGAGCTGGAGCGAAAGGCAGGGACAGAGAGAGCTGGAGTGAAAGGCAGGGACAGAGAGAACTGGAGTGAAAGGCAGGGAGAGAGAGAGCTGGAGTGAAAGGCAGGGAGAGAGAGAGCTGGAGTGAAAGGCAGGGACAGAGAGAGCTGGAGAGAAAGGCATGGACAGAGAGAGCTGGAGAGAACGGCAGGGACAGAGAGAGCTGGAGTGAAAGGCAGGGACAGAGAGAGCTGGAGAGAAAGGCAGGGACAGAGAGAGCTGGAGCGAAAGGCAGGGACAGAGAGAGCTGGAGCGAAAGCCAGGGACAGAGAGAGCTGGAGAGAAAGGCAGGGACAGAGAGAGCTGGAGAGAAAGGCAGGGACAGAGAGAGCTGGAGCGAAAGGCAGGGACAGAGAGAGCTGGAGTGAAAGGCAGGGACAGAGAGAGCTGGAGAGAACGGCAGGGACAGAGAGAGCTGGAGTGAAAGGCAGGGACAGAGAGAGCTGGAGAGAACGGCAGGGACAGAGAGAGCTGGAGAGAAAGGCAGGGACAGAGAGAGCTGGAGAGAAAGGCAGGGACAGAGAGAGCTGGAGAGAAAGGCAGGGACAGAGAGAGCTGGAGCGAAAGGCAGGGACAGAGAGAGCTGGAGCGAAAGGCAGGGACAGAGAGAGCTGGAGCGAAAGCCAGAGACAGAGAGAGCTGGAGAGAAAGGCAGGGACAGAGAGAGCTGGAGAGAAAGGCAGGGACAGAGAGAGCTGGAGCGAAAGGCAGGGACAGAGAGAGCTGGAGTGAAAGGCAGGGACAGAGAGAGCTGGAGTGAAAGGCAGGGACAGAGAGAGCTGGAGTGAAAGGCAGGGACAGAGAGAGCTGGAGTGAAAGGTAGGGACAGAGAGAGCTAGAGCGAAAGGCAGGGACAGAGAGAGCTGGAGTGAAAGGCAGGGAGAGAGAGAGCTGGAGCGAAAGGCAGGGACAGAGAGAGCTGGAGCGAAAGGCAGGGACAGAGAGAGCTGGAGTGAAAGGCAGGGACAGAGAGAGCTGGAGTGAAAGGCAGGGACAGAGAGAGCTGGAGTGAAAGGCAGGGACAGAGAGAGCTGGAGAGAAAGGCAGGGACAGAGAGAGCTGGGGAGAAAGGGAAACTGGTGAGTAGCCTATTATGTGTGTGGTTGTTTGTGAGAGAAGCATTGTGGGTACGTGTGTGTGAGCTCACAAACGTGTGTGCCTGATTTCAAAGAACAAAGGAAGCTAAATGAAACCTAAGCCTTGAGGAGCAAAGCTGACAAAACACACCAGGCCCAGGTGGTTAATGGTCCAGAGGAAGGGCCTGTTGACCAGCCAGAAGCACCACAGAGGACCCCATTCTGGGGCCTGCAACCCAATTGGCACCCTATTCCCTATACAGAGCACTACTTTTGATCAGGGCCCGTAGGGCACACACAAATCTGCCCTCCCTCGCCCTCTCCCCTCCTCTCCCCTGCAGACCAGGCCCATCTGCTAGATATTACACCCCATCACAAGATCTTGTGTTTGTCCAACACGTGTTATGGATGGGTGGTCCTGAGATTATACACAAGGCCCACGGTGTAACTCAATTACTGAGGGGGGTTTGTCAATTTGATTTTTCATTATTTGATTTCTCTGCTCTGCTGAAGAACATACCACTACTTCCCATCTAACCAGTGATACTGTCTCGTCCATAATATCACGAGTAGACATATGAAGTCAGAAGTCTGCCCATAATCGCACTTTCCTTACCCAATATGTACATGAATTAAGGATGTGGTTAGTATAGCTGTGTGGAGGGCCAGCAAGTCTTCATAAAAAAACACTTTGTAATACCATTTCGGTTCATTTCGGCTCAAATTGGTTCACACTAGTTCACAATGTCAAGCCAATTCTCCCATGTCAAGCCCCTATCACACAATGCAGGCTCCCTCAACAACAGAAACTAAACATGAATACATACTTCTTTTATGATTCTTTTGTGTGTTATTTTGCAAACCAAGTGCAAAACCCATGTAAAAAATGTGCTGACCAATACAGGAAGTCATTCATGACAGATGTTTGCCTGACTCGTCTGTTCCATTGTGTTTCTCTGGTTAACCAGACTGTTTGGTCTTTAGCAGCGTCCAACAAAGTTATGTTCATATGGCATCACATTTTATTCTACAATTACTCTGCAATATCCCAAAATTGCAATCCCACAGCTAAATAAACATATATACAGTAGAAAGGTCTCCTTCAGATCCGTGAGTCCATTACAACATGGCTGTATAAAACAGCCATAGAAGAACTGCCTTAAGGCATCTAGTGGATTCATGTTGGGTGACTCTCGTTGTTTCTTGTAAAAACACATTGACTGTGTCACGCCCGGACCTGAGTATTCTTTGTTTTCTTTATATATTTTGGTTAGGTCAGGGTGTGACGAGGGTGGTGTGTGTGTTTTTGTCTCATCTATGGTTTTTGTATGTCTAGGTGTGTGTGTCTAGTCTAGGCATATTGTATGTCTATGGTGGCCTGGATTGGTTCCCAATCAGAGGCAGCTGTTTATCGTTGTCTCTGATTGGGGAACCTATTTAGGTTGCCATTTTCAAGTTTGGGTTCGTGGGTTATTGTCTATGTTATGTTAGTTAGTTAGTTAGTTAGTTAGTTAGTTAGTTAGTTAGTTAGTTAGTTAGTTAGTTAGTTAGTTAGTTAGTTAGTTAGTTAGTTAGTTAGTTAGTTAGTTAGTTAGTTAGTTAGTTAGTTAGTTAGTTAGTTAGTTAGTTAGTTAGTTAGTTAAAATCATGCATTCACACCAAAATCATGCATTCACATGGTCTACTCAATACGACGATCGTGACACAGTGACATGGACTTAGAGACCACAACCATCTTGTTACTGGTGTAATCCTTGTGTAATACAATGTCAGGAGCCAGACCTGTGTTGATGGAGTCAGGGGTTGGAGGTTGAGGGTCGGAGGCTGTGGTGTGGGTGGTGGTGCTTGTGAGGAAGCTGGTGATGGTTGGATGGGCTGGGACAGACAGACACACAGATCATCCCTGGTAATTTACTGAGGCTAATCGCAGTAGATTCTCTTTGACAAGTGAGATTACACACACAGATTGGGGCTGGACAATGGGGATTTGGCTGCCATGCAATGTCTCCACTGTGGAGGGAGGACAAAGGGTTGTATCAGACAAGGGGATTGAGTGAGGGGTGGTATGTGCGTGTGTGTGTGTGCGCGTCAAGGTTATTATAGTTTGTGATTTTCTATTCGTTTTGATTTCTATTAGTTCGAAATTCAGTTTAGTTTCAGTTCGTTTTCAGATTTGATGTACAAGTTAAGGTGGGATAAGGGGATCTCTGACAGTGCAGGACAAGCCAGAGACTTTTTCTAGGGTCCATCAGCAACACTCAAGACGATGGTACTGCTGGGAGTTTATCATTATGCCTTAAAGGTAATTCCTTCTCCTAGATGGCTAGGTTTGTCATTGTGAATAGGCTACTTCAGACTTGACACTTTTCTGCTGGAATAAGCATGGCAGTTTGTCTGTAATCCTTTACTCTACCTGCATGTTTTCTGAAAATAACATACATTTTTGAGAGGAGATATTTTCTTTCTGGAGATCAGACCTATTTTCAGAGTTGTCTTCAGTCCTCTTAATGAATGCCATGTCAGAAGTGACCATACAACCAAGGAGGCTGAGAGAGAGAAAGAGAGAGGGAGAGAGACAGCAAGAGAGATGTAGATGCAGGGAGAGGAGAGAAAGAAAGAGAGGGAGATGCAGGGAGAGGAGAAAGAGAGAGGGAGAGAGACAGCGAGAGTGGGGGAGATGCAGGGAGAGGAGAGAGAGAGAGATGCAGGGAGAGAAGAGAGAGAGAGAGAGATGCAGGGAGAGGAGAGAGAGAGAGAGATGCAGGGAGAGGAGAGAGAGAGAGAGAGAGGGAGATGCAGGGAGAGGAGAGAGAGAGAGAGAGAGAGAGAGAGGGAGGGAGATGGAGATGAAGGGAGAGGAGAGAGAGGGACAGGAGAGAGAGGGAGATGCAGGGAGAGGAGAGGGAGATGCAGGGAGAGGAGAGAGAGAGAGAGGGAGAGGAGAGAGAGAGAGGGAGATCCGGGGAGAGGAGAGAGAGAGGGAGATGCAAGGAGAGGAGAGGAGAGAGAGAGGGAGATGCAGGGAGAGAGAGAGGGAGATGCAGGGAGAGGAGAGAGATGCAGGGAGAGGAGAGAGAGAGGGAGATGCAGGGAGAGGAGAGAGAGAGAGAGGGTGATGCAGGGAGAGGAGAGAGAGAGAGAGGGTGATGCAGGGAGAGGAGAGAGAGAGGGAGATGCAGGGAGAGGAGAGAGAGAGGGAGATGCAGGGAGAGGAGAGAGAGAGAGAGATGCAGGGAGAGGAGAGAGAGAGAGATGCAGGGAGAGGAGAGAGAGAGATGCAGGGAGAGAGAGAGCTGCAGGGAGAGGAGAGAGAGAAGGGAGATGCAGAGAGAGGAGAGAGAGAGATGCAGGGAGAGGAGAGAGAGAGAGAGATGCAGGGAGAGGAGAGAGAGAGATGCAGGGAGAGAGAGAGCTGCAGGGAGAGGAGAGAGAGAGAGGGAGATGCAGAGAGAGGAGAGAGAGAGATGCAGGGAGAGGAGAGAGAGAGAGATGCAGGGAGAGGAGAGAGAGGGTGATGCAGGAGAGGAGAGAGAGGGTGATGCAGGGGAGAGGAGAGAGAGGGTGATGCAGGGAGAGGAGAGAGAGGAGATGTAGGGAGAGGAGAGGAGAGAGATAGAGAGGGAGATGCAGGATAGGTGAGGAGAGAGAGAGAGGGAGATGCAGGGAGAGGAGAGAGAGAGAGGAGATGCAGGGAGAGAGAGAGAGAGAGATGGAGGGAGAGGAGAGAGAGAGAGAGGGAGATGCAGGGAGAGAGAGAGAGAGAGAGATGCAGGGAGAGGAGAGAGAGAGATGCAGGGAGAGGAGAGAGAGAGAGAGATGCAGGAGAGGAGAGAGAGAGAGAAAGAATGGGAGGGAGAGGAGAGAGCAGAGAGAGGAAGGAGATGCAGGGAGAGAGAGAGAGAGAGAGATGCAGGGAGAGAAGAGAGAGATGCAGGGAGAGAGAGAGAGAGAGAGATGCAGGGAGAGAGAGAGAGAGAGATGCAGGGAGAGGAGAGAGAGAGATGCAGGGAGGAGAAGAGAGGAGATGCAGGGAGAGGAGAGAGAGGGAGATGCCAGGGAGAGGAGAGAGAGAGAGGGAGATGCAGGGAGAGGAGAGAGAGAGGAGATGTAGGATAGGAGTAGAGAGAGAGATGCAGGGAGAGGAGAGAGAGAGATGCAGGGAGAGGAGAGAGAGATGCAGGGAGAGGAGAGAGAGACAGAGATGCAGGGAGAGGAGAGAGAGACAGAGATGCAGGGAGAGGAGAGAGAGAGAGATGCAGGGAGAGGAGAGAGAGAGAGAGAGATGCAGGGAGAGGAGAGAGAGAGAGAGAGATTTAGGGAGAGGA